>NW_005842698.1:22905-37150 GCF_000455745.1 Alligator sinensis
CCGTAGCCTTTCATTATAGGGTCGGCCCTGCTGTCCCCGGATCATGCGGGTAAAAGGGCAGGTAGCCTACGGAACCCGGGATTCCCAGGCGGTGTCCCATCCAGGGTACTAACCTAGCCCAGGCCTCCTTAGTTTCTAAGATCAGATGCAATCTCCCGTCTGGCCATAGGCAGGTGGGAGTGAATGTAGGGGAGAATATGCCTAACCATTACTGAATTCCCTGATTCCCCTGGGTATTGAATTCTACCCCATACCCTCCTTTTGCTAGTTTTGTACTATATCCTGGCTAACCTTTTCTCTGGGGCAGGAATTTATAACTTCTTGTCCCAATTAAGCATTCAGTGTAGGGTACTAGAGATTTGTCCTCCTCATGAATAACTCCATGTAAAGCAGCATTTGTGTCTTCAGCCAAATGAATATGGTTTATAAATGCCATGCCTTGAGCTAAATGTTTTTCAGTGAGGCATAGACAATCCATAGAGTACTCTAATGTAATAATAGCATTTAGAATACTTTCCATATGCAGCTGAGTACAAAATTCCCGAATTGTCTGGTTTATATCCTCAACTGTCCAGTCCACAAAGTTGTGGCCTCCTTGTCCTGGTGCAGCCCATCAAAAAGCCCATGCAGCCTTCAAAAAGTCTCTTTCTCAAGCAATATTTCAGTATGTCATAACAACAAATGCATATAAGAGATTTCATGAGGCTTTTACATCCCTGCTGCAAGACATGGCCTGTTTGTTCAATTCCTAGTTGTCTTCTAAAGGCCAAAACACCTTATTCTTCTTTTTCAGCACCGAGCCTCTGATTGTCACAAAAACAGTTTCTCTTTTCCAGTACAGGGGTTACAGGTCTGATAAGGTGTTGTCTTTTTGGTGTCATTAGAAAGGTTTCATCAAGCTGCAGAGGGATTTTAAAGGCGAAACTCTAGTTAGTCACTGTTTAAGGAGCTCATAGCTAATTCCTGCCCCACCACCAACACGCTTAAGGCCCCTTACACCCACGGTTCAAGAAACTCACCAGTGCCTCTGCATCCAACATGAAACACCCCTCCTCTCCAGAATCCTCAGTGTCTGCTCTGGGCATGTGGCCATAAAACATCTCAGGCAACCTTTGGATTAGGGTGCTACTCTCCTTTATCTCCCCCTCTTCAGAACTATCACTATGATAGCATTTGCTTGGCAGACATCTGTCAGGCCTTGGTGGTAAGGCAGGAAAAAAGGGTCTTACTGGTGTAGTGTAAAAATCCATATTTGCTCCCTGCAAAGAAATTATATCGTTAACACAGACCCACCCTGTAACTGTAGAAAGACACCATCTCAGTAGAGCCCTTGGGGTTTAGCTTATCTGCCACTTCCATGCTCTCTTCTGGCAGCTCTGATGCAGTTTTGTTGGGGGTTTGCAATGGTCCCCAGATCTGTTTTGGGAGTCCAGAAATCTGTCTCAACCATTGAGATCTCATCCATAGTACTGAGAGAGGTCTGAACAGTGTCTGAGGCTTCCAAAGTGTAAGAATCCATATTTGCTTCTGTCTACCTTAGCACCATCTCAGAAAATATGCAGCCTGGTTTGGAGGGTTTCCCAACAGGATTTAGAAAAGAGGCAAACCAGGGTCTTCCGCCCTAGGTCCCACCCCTTATACTTGCCCCGATTGGTTCAGCACCATTCTCAGGGGAGGTCTGATGACCCTGAAAGCGCTTCACCCCACAGATTGGTTGAGGGGATGGGGCAAGTTGTTAGAGAGATCAAAACCCCTTGTTGCCTGATAGGCTATGCCTGTTCCTCATAGCCTAGAGGGGTTGAACTTTTGGGGCCCTGGGGTGGGACAGCTTGAGGGGCAGTGTTTCCCAGTCAAGGAGAAGACCATCTGATGTCACAGGGGCATGTGATGGGAACAGGGTGTTCTGGGACATAATATGGTGGTCACGATGGCCACCAACATGGCGGCCAAGATGTCCATCAACATGGCAGCTAAGGTGTCCATCAACATGGCAACCAGGGATTGGGACTTCTGATGTCATAGGGGCATGTGATGGGGCAGGACTTAAGGTTGGTGGCCAAGATGGCTGCAAACATGTTGGCCAGGGAAGGCCTTCTGATGTCATAGGGCATGTGATGGGGCAGGAATTCCTGTTGCAAATTGAGTATTTCTGGGGGAAGGGGTGGAATTTCTGGTGGCAAAGGTCAAGGGAGATCTTTATCTTTGAACCCAAGCCCCATGACTGCAGAGCTCCAGCTGGGAGATAAGGATCTTCCAGCCCTGCAACTGTTGAGCTGGTGCTGGGGGCTCCCTGCAGTCAGGGACTGAGGAGCTTGTTCCTCACCCAGCTCCATGCTTGCAGAGTTGAGCAGGGAACAGGCTCTCCAGCCCCCACCCTGTGATCATAGAGTCAGTTCTGGGAACTGTATGGGGCAGGGTCAGGTCCCAGCCCCATGAGCTGATCCTATGATCAAGGTGTGGGGCTTGGGAAGAGCTGCAGGGGTGGTGCAGGTCCCAGCTCTCTGCCCCATCCACCTGTGGGGCAGCTAGTAGTGAGCCCTGGCTGGGTTGGGAATCCCTGCCCAGCTGGGGGCTTGCTGCTAACTGCTCCACTGGTGGATTGGGGAAGGCTTGGACCTGCCCCTCCCCTACATCTCTTTCCAAGTCCCCTGCCCTGATCAGGGAGCTGGGGCTGGGAGCTCCCTGCTGACAGGTAAAGGGAACATTGTTCCTGCCCAAGCAGCAGGCAGACCCTCAGAGGCAGGGAGCAGTGTCCCAGCTCTGTTTAGGAGACAGCTGTCTCCTGGCTCAGTGCTCCCTGCCAGCTAGCACCCAGGGGGAGCCTGGGAACAGTTTTCTGCTACCAGCTGCAAATCTATTTCCACATCCCTGCATGTGTAGTGCCTGCCTAGGAGTGTTTACTCGCAAGTCATTTACTCGCAAGTAAACTGATCCCAGATGAAATGTATGTGTAGATGTACCCATTGTGACCCCAGAAAAAGTGAGACTGGGAAGAATTTTTTTTTAAACCAAGAATCAGGATCCAGAAGACAGATGAGATAATTGTTACAGAGCTAAAAATATTGGTATCCACGTGTAATTAATTTTTGCAATATAATGAACTCCCGTATTAGACACAGAATTATTTTTGGGGCATCTGAGGTAATCCTGAGGTAAGTGGGAAAGTGGAAGACCTGGAGGAAGAGCAAGCAGGAGGAAACAACAGGGGAGGTGCTCTCATACTTCCTGAGAAATCAGGGCAATCAATTAATTACCTGGGGTACCTGTACACAAATGCACAGTCTGGGAAAAAAGCAGGATGATTTGGAAGTCCTTGCACAGTCACAGAACTATGACTGGATATAACAGAGATTTGATGGGATAGCTTGCATAACTGGAGCACTGTCAGGGATGGGTAAAAACTGTTCTGAAAGGACAGGCAGGGGAGAAGAGGAGCTGCACTTTATGAAAAAAAGCCTGTTGAGAATCTCTGGGTTAGCATCAAAGGGGAAAGCAATAAGGGTGATGTCGTGGTGGGGATCTGCTGTAGGCCACCAGATCAGGAGGAAGTGGTAGATGAAGCTTATTTCAAACTGTTGGCTGAAGTTTCCTGATCACAGGTTCAGGTTTTCATGGGGGACTTCAATCACCCTGACATCTTCTGGGAGGGCAATACAGCAGTGCACAGACAATCTAGGAAGATTTTGAAGAGTATTGAGGACAACTTCTTGGTGCAAGTGCTGGAGAGGCCAACTAGGGGTCATGGTCTTTTTGACCTGCTGCTTAGAAATAGAGAAGAATTGTTGGGGAATGTAGTAGTGAATAGCAACTTGGGAAGCAGTGTCCATGAAATTATTGCATTCAGGATTCTGAGGAAAGAAAGAATGAAGAGCAGCAGAGTAAGGACCCTGGACTTCATAAAAGCAGACTTCAACTCACTCAGGGAACTCCTGGGCAGGATCCCCTGGGAAGCCAGTCTGAGGGGGAGAGGAATGTAGGAGAGCTGGCTGTACTTTAAAGAAGTCTTACTGAGAGTGCAGGAACAAACCATCCTGATGTGCAGGAAGACTAACAAGTATGGCAGAAGACCAGCTTGGCTTAGCAGGGAGCTCTTCAGTAAACTAAATCACAGAAAGAGAGCTTATAAGAAGTGTAAATGTGGACAGATAACTAGGGAAGAATATAAAAGCATTGCTTGGGTATGCAGGGATGAAGTCAGGAAGGTCAAAGTGCAATTGGAATTGCAGTTAGCAAGGGATGTGAAGCATCACAGGAAGGGTTTCTACAATTACATCAATAGCAAGAGGAGGGCCAGGGAAAGTGGGGGTCCCATACTGAATGGGGGAGGCAATCTTGTGACTGAGGATGCAGAAAAGGTTGAAGTGCTCAATGCCTTTTCTGCCACAATCTTCACTGGCAAGGTCAGCTCCCAGACTACTGCACCAGGCAGCACAGTTTGGGGAGGGGGTGAGAAGACCTCAGTGCTGAAAGAACTGGTTAGGAACTACTTAGAAAAGCAGAATATGTACAAGTCCGTGGGGCTGGATGGGATGCACCTGAGGGTGCTGAGGGAGTTGGCTGATGTGATTGCAAAATCATTGTCTGCCTTCTTTGAAAACTCATGGTGATCTGGAGAGGTCCCAGAAAACTGAAAAGGGCAAACATAGTATCCATATTTAAGAAAAGGAAGAAGGAGGATCCAGGAAACTACAGACCAATCAGCCTCACCTCAGTCCCTGGAAAAATCATGGAGCAATCCTTAAATAATCCATTTCTAAATACTTGGAAGTGAAAAAAGATGATTGGGAACAGTCAACATGGATTCATCATGGGCAAGTCATGTCTAGCCAACCTGATTGCCTTCTATCATGAGATGACTGGCTCTGTGGCTATGCGGAGACTGATGGATGTGGCATACCTCGATTATAGCAAGGCTTTTGATATGGTCTCCCACAAAATCCTTGCATGCAAGCTAAAGAAGTATGGACTGGATAAAGAGACTGTAAGGTGGATAGAAAGCTGGCTGGAGCATTGGGCTCAGAGAGTAGTAATCAATGGCTCGATGCTTAGGTGCCAGCCAATATCAAGTGGAGTGCCCCAGGGGTCAGTCCTGGACCTGGTTTTGTTCAATGTCTTCATCAACAACCTGAAACATGGAACAGAGTGCACCCTCTTTGCAGATGATATCAAGCTGGGGGGAATAGATACGATGGAGGGTAGGGCTGGTATTCAGAGAGACCTAGAAAAACATTGGAGGACTGGATCAAAAGGAATCTCATGAGGTTTGACAAGGACATGTACAAAGTCCTGCACTTAGGATGGAACAATCCCATGCTTTGGTACAGGCTGGGGGCTGACTAGCTGGGCAGCAGCTCTGTAGAAAAGGTCCTGGGGGGGGTTACAGTGTACAATATGAGGGACGCGGGGAATTCAACAGGGACGTGGAGAATCTCAAGAGGGTCCAGAGGAGGGCCACTTGCATGATTAGTGGCCTTCATGATAGACCCTACGGGGGGAGGTTGAGAGAGCTGAATCTCTTCAGCCTTCACAAGAGACGGCTGAGGGGAGATCTTGTGGCCGCCTATAAATTTATTAGGGGAGGTCAACGGGGAATAGGGGAAGCGCTGTTTACTAAGGCGCCCCAGGGAATGACTAGGAATAAGGGGTGTAAACTAGTTGAGAGTGGATTTAGGTTAGATATTAGGAAGAAATCTTTCACAGTAAGGATGGCCAGGATCTGGAATGGGCTTCTAAGAGAGGTGGTGCTATCACCTAGCTTGGAGGTCCTGGAATGGGCTTCCAAGAAAGGTGGTGCTATCACCTATCTTGGAGGTCTTCAAGAGGAGGCTAGATAGTCACCTGGCTGGGGTCATCTGACCTTGGTCCTCTTTCCTGCCAGGGGCAGGGGGTCGGACACGATGATCCATTGTGGTCCCTTCCGACTCTACAATCTATGAATCTATGAATCGATAAGCTGAACATGAGCCAACAGTGTGCCCTTGTAGCCAAGAAGGCCAATGGCATATTGGGCTGAATTGGCAGGTGTCTTGCCATTAGCTCAAGGGAAGTGATTATTTCCCTCTATTCTGGTGGGGCCACATCTGGAGTACTGTGTTCAGTTTTGGGCTCAACACTATAGAAAGGACGTGGGCAAACTGGAGAGAATCCAGCAGAGGATGAGAAAAATGTTGAGGGTGCTGGGGGACATGACTTATGAGGAAAGACTGAGGGAACTGGTCTTATTAAGAGAAGAGGAGACTGAGAAGGGACTTAATAGCAGCTTTCTACTACCTGAAGCGGTGTTCAAAAGAGGATGGAGTTAGACTGTTCTCAGTGGTGGCAGATGACAGAACAAGGAGCAATGTTTTCAAAATGCAGCAAGGGAAGTTTAGATGGGGTATTAGGAAGAATTTGCTGACTAGAAGGATAGTAAAACACTGGCACATGTTAACCAGAGAGGTGGTGGAAACTCCATACTTGGAGGTTTTCAAAACTCAGCTAGACAAAGCTTTGATTGGAATGATCTAGCTGGGAATGATTCTGCTTTGAACAGAGGATTGAACTAGATGACTTCCTGGGGCATGTCCACACATGCAGGCACGTGCACTTGCAGCAGCTCAAATAGGAGCAGCACAAATGTGTGTCAGGGATTTTTGCCTCAGCACATGTGCCTGGACATGCACTTTGGTGTGGGGCAAGTTGTGCCACTTGGGGCGAAATGACCCTGTCCAACTCCTCCCAGATCTGAAGCCAGGGGGAGTCAGTATAAAAACCTGCCCTCTGCTGGTCCCAGCAGTATAAAAAGCTGCCTTGGTGAGCAGCTCAGGGCTACTTGCCCTCAGGAGCTTCTGGGGGAGAAGCCTCTGGGAGGAAGTTGGCCACACCCCTTCCTGTCCCAGGCTGCTGCTGCTGCAAGCTTGGTCTCAGGAGCTTCAGTGAGGGAGATGCCCAGACCTCTTTCTGCCTCTGGCTACTGCTAGGTGCTGGCTTATTCTCAGAGCTTTTAGGGATAAGTTGGCCACACCCCTCGCTGCCTGCCTCACGCCACTGCCGACCGTCCCCAGGCACAAGCTACTTGCATTTCTTGACTGTGAGTAGACCCGGCATGTCTGCCACCAAGGTACAGCTGGCCTTGGACCACTGGGGAGATTCTGACAGCCTGGAGGGCCACTGTGAGGGCACTGGTGGGGGAAGGCTATAGGCCCAATTGCTGAAATACCTGGATCTATAGGTAGGCCCACATTTTGGTAGATGCCCTCTATACTTATGGGAGGGTGCTGTGCGAGGCAGCAATCCTGAGACTGGGCCTTGAGATTCACAAGGCCCCTACTGAACTGTCTACTCCATGCCCTCCAGCCATGAGGTCATTTAAGATCGCGACCCTCAGCATCCACAGCTGCAGGAATGATTTCCAGATATGCCGGGTGCCCTTCTTCCTTCAGGAGTGGGGGTACCCTGTGGTATTTTTGCAGAAGACCCTGACAACTCCAGCTGATGAGGCTAATTGGCAGCTGGAGTGGGGAGCCAGGGTCTTTTTTAGTCACCTTGTGGCCACCTCTTTTGGGTTGGCCACCCTGTTCTCCCCAGGCCTGCAGGCAGAGGATCTCCTGGACATTGTGGGAGTGCAGGGCCACCTGCACCACTGGGCCCAAGTGCAGGTGCTGATCCTGAACCTTCTGGACATTTATGACCTCCGGAGTTTGCAGATTTGCAACCATGCGGCCACTTACATTGGCACCCTCAACCATCATGAGTGCCTGGTCCTTGGTGGGGACTTTAATGTCACCCTAGATGTGCAAACCCACCGTAGGTGTCCTTGAGGAGATCCTGATGGACTACTCCCTGGTGGATGTCTGGTGTACCTGTCAGCCTACCAGCCCCCTTGCCTTCACCTATGTGAGGGTTGGGGAGGAGCAGGCATGCCACTCCCAGTTGAACTGGGTTTATATCTGTTTGCTGCACTTTGCCCGGGCCCACTCCTCTGGCATCCAGTTGATCCCTTTCAGCGATCATCACCTTGTCTGGGCCCAGACAAGGGCCTGGACATCTGGGGTCAGCCTACTGGCATTTCACTGCCTGTCAGCTGAAGGATGTGTGCTTCAGGGAGGCCTTCCAGGAGTTCTGGCTGGCCTGGTGAGAGCAACGGGCAGCTTTCCCCTCGGCTTGGAGATGGTGGGGCATGGGGAAGGTGCACATTCAGCTTTTTTGCCACAGCTACACTTGGGGGCACACCCAGCAAAGGGAGGAGGTCTGGGAGCTGCTTGAGCAGGAAGTGCTAGAGCTGGAGAGGTGCCTGGCCGCTGACACAGCCAACCCATCCCTCTGCAGAAAGTATTGGGAGAGGTGGAAAGAGCTTCATGCTCTGGACCACCACTGTGCATGGTGCATTTGTCCGCTCGTGTGTCCAGCTCCTTCAGGAGATGGACTGCAGCTCCTGCTTGTTCTTTGCCCTGGAGAGGAGGTGGGGGCCAAGAAGTACATCACCTGCCTTCCAGTGGGTGACGGCACCCCCCTCACGGATCCAGGTGGGATCCAGCCAACGCCAAAGGCTGTCAGACCCTTTGGGAGGGACTCTGGCAGGTTAGTGTGGGCAACCAGAACTGGCTGGAGGCTCTTCTTACTCTGGCTGAGTTTCTAGCCAACCTCCACCTGGTGCCTGGCAATGAGGCACAGGGCATCGACAGGCTGACCGCAGAGTTCTACCAGGCCTTCTGGGATGTCCTCGGCCTGGACTTTGTTGCAGTCTGGGCTGAATCCAAGGGAAGTGGGGAACTCCCTGTGTCATGCCGGAGGGCTGTGCTGACCCTCCTGCCAAAGAAGGGGGATCCCCATGACCTGAGGAACTGGCGTCCCATGTCCCTCCTCTGCATGGACTGTAAGGTGTCAGTGAAGGCCATCTCACTGCGCCTGTGGTCAGTGCAGATGGATGTGATCCATCCCAGTCAGATGTACACGGTGCCCGATCTTTTCATCTTCAACAATGTATACCTGGTTCTGGACCTCCTGGAGCTAGTGCATCAGGGAAGCCTGTTTTTCACCCTCCTGTCCCTGGACCAAGAGAAGGCATTTGACATGGGTACCTCACAGGCACGCTGTGGGCCTTTGGCTTCAGGCCCTGCTTTGTGCGGGCTGCCCAGGTGCTATGCACCTCTGCAGAGTGTTTGGTCAAGCTCAACTGGACCCTAATGGAGCCCATCTCATTCAGGAGAAGGGTGCATCAAGGCTGCCTGCTGTCAGGCCAACTGTAAGCCTTGGTGCTGAAGCCCTTCCTCATCATCCTGCAGAGGTGGGTGGTGGGCTTGATGCTCCGGGAGCTGGTGGTGCAGCTGGTCCTGAAAGCATATGCTGACGAGGTACTCCTTGCAGTCCAGGACTCAGGAAACCTGGCACAGGTGGATGCCTACCAGGCATTGTACTTGGTGGCCTCCTCTGCCCGGGTCAACTGGGTCAAGAGCTTTGGCCTGGTGGTGGGTGACAGGTGGGCTCACTCCCACCCGCACTTTCTGGGATCCACCTAAGCCAGCTGGAGGGCATCATATCAGTCTGTTTTTCCACTGTCAATTGCTGCCACCTTTACATACTCATGTGCCACATGATCCATCATGCTGCCCTCGTGTCCCACCCAGACACTAAGTGGCAAAACCTGCTCAGTGAGAGTGTGGCTGGGACACTCCAGTGGCTGATGCTGTACTCCACTCTCATCCCACAAGCCATTGGGGACCCCAGCTATGGCTCGTCCATGGAGCTGTCGCCACAGGCATGTATGTGGCTAGCTTCACAGACATTCCTGCCCCTTCTGCAGGCAGAGGGAGACCCTGATGCACATGACCTTCAAGTGTGCCAGGCTGCAGCCCTGCCACCTCCACCTCCAGCAGGTTCTTCTGAGGTTCTGGTTGAATTTCACCCCACCTTTCTGTTTTTGTCACCCCATCTGAATTCCTGGGACCAGTTGGTCAACCTCCTCCTGGCCCTGGCCCTGGCCCTGGCCCTGGCCCTGGCCCTGGCCCTGGCCCTGGCCCTGGCCCTGGCCCTGGCCCTGGCCCTGGCCCTGGCCCTGGCCCTGGCCCTGGCCCTGGCCCTGGCCCTGGCCCTGGCCCTGGCCCTGGCCCTGGCCCTGGCCCTGGCCCTGGCCCTGGCCCTGGCCCTGGCCCTGGCCCTGGCCCTGGCCCTGGCCCTGGCCCTGGCCCTGGCCCTGGCCCTGGCCCTGGCCCTGGCCCTGGCCCTGGCCCTGGCCCTGGCCCTGGCCCTGGCCCTGGCCCTGGCCCTGGCCCTGGCCCTGGCCCTGGCCCTGGCCCTGGCCCTGGCCCTGGCCCTGGCCCTGGCCCTGGCCCTGGCCCTGGCCCTGGCCCTGGCCCTGGCCCTGGCCCTGGCCCTGGCCCTGGCCCTGGCCCTGGCCCTGGCCCTGGCCCTGGCCCTGGCCCTGGCCCTGGCCCTGGCCCTGGCCCTGGCCCTGGCCCTGGCCAAGTGGGCCCTGTACGTGACCAGAAAGGAGGCTCTGGCCAGGAAGGTGCCCAGAGGCTGAGGGGCTGCTTTTCTCTCACTTGTCTGTTCACATTTCTGGGCAGAGCACCAGTGGGCTGCATCCACCGGCTCCTTGGATGCCTTTGAGGACTGGTGGGTGTGGCCCAAGGGTCTCTGCTTGGTATCCCCCTCAGGTGCACTCATTTTCACATTTGGACCCTTTGACCCTCATGTCACTCCTTTCCTGTTTTTTGCCTTTGTTGTCCCAAATATTTTCTTGTAGCATTCACCCATTAGCCCCCATACAATAGAGGCTACTAGTTAGCCAGGTGGTCCTTACAGCCCATGGTATTTGAACCTTGTAAATAGACAGGAGCTCCTGGGGGGAGGAGGCTCTGGGAGGAAGTTGGCCATGCCCCTTCCTGTCCCAGGCTGCTGCTGGTTGCTGCAAGCTTGATCTCAGGAGCTTCTAGGGAGAAGATGGCCTGGCCCCTTCATGCCTCTGGCTACTGCTAGCTTGTTCTCAGAGCTTTTGTGGGTAAGATGGCCACATCTAAGTGCCTTGGGCTGCTGCTGTTTCCCCCCTACCCACCACGAGGTGGGGTGCTCTGCTGCATGCCTCTGCCCTCCCTCAGGAAGAGGCCCACTGCACTGCACTGCACCCCAGCTTCTGCTCCCCTGTTCTGGCCTGCTGCCAAGCCTACTGCCAAGCTGTGGATGGGGGACAGCCTGGGGAGGGAGCTTGCACTGCCTGTGGGCCCCTCCCCCACCATCGCTGCCAGAGCCTAAAGGTGCCTTGCCTGCCCCAGCTACCTTGGCAGACCATCCCCACCTTCAGCTCCACGACTTGAAGCACACCCTGTGTGGCTGAACTGGATGGTTACTACCACCATTGCTGCTGCTCCTGCCCCCTCTCAGGAAAGAGAGATATTTCCTGCTGCACCATCTTGCACCACCCTACACCACACCTGCACTGGATTACTTCCTTAATTGACTGATTGCTCCTGGCCTCCCCCACAGCTGCCTCACTGCAATTGATCCTGCTTTGTTTTCCTGCCTATTGCTCTGCTGCTGAGTGCCAGCCATCTTTTACATCTGCCTCAGCATCCTTCCCTGTGTGTTTTTTGCCCTTGTGTGGTAAGTCCTGTGGTCCACTCCCTCCACCCTGGTGTTTGTTGTTGCTGAGTAAGCCAGCTCAGGTCTACCCAACCCGTGTGGGTGTGTTTCCGTTTCCCCTCCCCCACATTCCTCAAGCATAGCCCCCTTGACTTTTTTCTTGTGGGGCTGTAGCTCAGTGAGCTTCAGCCCCCTTCCCCCACCATTTCCCTCACAACCCCAGCCTGCCCTTATTAGGTTCACCAGCCCCACTGTATATTTTGGTTTTCTTTATTGTTTTCTTCTCCCTCATGTGAAGCAATGGAAGGGCAGGAACCTTCTGGAGGGGGAAGATGCCCCCACAGAGCTTCCTGCAGCCCTCACTATGGGGGCAGATCCCACTCAAGCCTCCAAGGGGATGTATGACCCTACAGCTCCCACCCTAGAAGCAGAGTCTGACCAAACTCCTCCGGGGGTAGAGAAGCCTGCAACCTCCACTGCAGGGGCAGGTGGGACTCTGGCAGGGAGCCAACAGGGCCAGGGGGTCTCCGCTAGCCAGGCTTCCCCAGGAGGGGCTCCCAAGTCCCCTCCTCACCATCAGGGACCAAGGGCAGGGGCAGTGGGAAGGGCTCCTCTTCAGCTTCTTCCACAGCTGGGTATGGGAAAGGCAAGGGCCACACCCCCAAGCCCAGACCACCGGTGCCTGAGGGGACCAAGTGCACTATACCAGCTAGCACACCAAATCAGCCTGTCCCTGGCCTTAGCTCAGGCCCCACCAACATGGCCCCCCAATGGGGTAACCACAGCTATGCACAGGTAGCTTCAGGGTGACCCAAGGCTGTGGTGCCTGGACCCTCACTGCCGGCCCTTCCAACTTGGGTGGTGGGCCCCCCTTTCTGGCACTCACTCACAGGCACAGGGTGAAATGCCAATTACCCAAGTGGGAGAACCTGCACTTTGAGACCCCAAGATCATGGTGGCCTTCTGCTTTCATGGCAAGGGGGTCTTTTTCCTTGCCTAGGAGGCCACCACACAAAAGGCGGTGGAGAAGGGGCTCATGGTGAAGAGTGAGTATGTTCCCCTTGAGAAGAGCTGGGGACCAGGATGGGAAGAGTTATCTCCCTGGTGGTGGCCCTCTCGCTGGGGTGCTGAGACCCTGGCCTTGACCAAGTGCGCTCTTTCTGTTGCCAGGTTATGATCCAGCTGGTGGTGGGAACACTGCTGGAGGCTGAGGGGTGCCTCATGATTCATTTTCAGGGGGCCTTGGTGAGGGTTTTCTATACACTGGGGGATCTGTGATGCTTCTGGTGCTATGTCCCAGGGCACTTGCATCATGAGTGCCCCATGGGTCAGGAGGAGAGGGCATACACAGGTCCCACTGGTGAGAGGGGTGCCCCTGCCACTAGTACTCCTCCCCCCCTCACACCCCCTGGCACCCCAGCCACATCATCCAAACCCCTGTGAGCCCAGGCAACCCTGCCCCCAAACCAAGTTTGGTGGCGTCTCAGGGAGGGCATCAGCAGCCAAGAGGAGAGAGGGAGTGGGGCCCCCCTACCCCTAGTCATGCCCCTGCTGTAGCTGCCCCACACCCCCAACCCTCAACTTCTCCTACTGGAGCCTGTCCACCTGAGGACCACCCCATGGCTGAGTGGGTGCAGATCCCCTCTGGGCACAAAGCTAAAAGAAAGGCTCAGACACAGCTGGATCACTCTGATGTGGAGGACTTCTGCCCTCCTCCCAAGACCACCACATGGGGGGAAGGGGCACTCTAGCTTCCAGAGGCCTCCCTGGCTGCACCTGACACCCCCCACACTGGGAAAGAAAAAATGGGTGATCCCCATGGAGGAGGTTTCCAGGCTGCTGGAAATTCCTAAACAGGAGCCCATGGAAGAATCCCCTTACTCTGCTGGCCAGGGCCCACCCCCTGAGGCCATGGGTGCTAAGGCTGAGGTCTCAGCTCACCCAAAGGAAGGTCTTGCAGCGGAGTCCCTGCCTGATAATCTGAGGGAGACAGGAGCCCTGGGGCTCACACTGATGAGTCCTGAGGAGGGAGGTCCCCTTTCCCAGGACCCCAAGGCATAGACCAAAGCCATCCTGGTGCCCCTCCCAGAAAACCTCACTTCCAGCCTGCCCCATGGTTCCGCATCAGAGCGGGTCAGGGTGGGGTCCCCTAATCAACAGGCCGATCTTGTTAGGGACCCTGCACAGACCTTCCCAGGGCTCCAGCTCTACCCTCCCTTCTTGTTAAGGAGCCCCAGCCTTACCCAAACCCCTGTCCCAAGGGACTACTGAGCTCTCCCAATCCCAACCAGAGTCTGGAGTCTTAGTGGACCTGGAGGTTCAGACAGTGCCTAAGGAGCCACTGAGCCCCAGGTCCAGGAGGGTGAACCACAAGAACTGGCAGGCTTCATGAAGCCTGTGAACTTCTTGGTCCCAGCTGTCCCCAGGGGTGAGCTACTTGCATTTCTTGACCGTGAGTACACCCAGGGGTCCACTAGCAAGGTACAGCTCTCCTTGGATCCCCTTGGAACTTCTTGACAGTGTCCTCATCACTACAAGGGCACTAGCAGGGACAGGCAAGGGGCCCAGGAGCTGCAATGCCTGGATCTATAGGCAGGCCTGCAGTTTTGTAGATGTCCTCTATGCTTATGGGAGGGTGCTGCGTGAGCTGGTGGACCCCATGCCAGTTGTTGAGGCTCACGATATTTCT
>NW_005842698.1:37160-59113 GCF_000455745.1 Alligator sinensis
ACACCCCATCCATGAGGTCGTTTAAGACCGTGACCCTCAACCTCCACAGCTGCAGGAAGGGTCTCTGGAGATGCCGGGTGCTCTCCTTCCTTCAGGAGGTGGGGTACCCCATTGTATTCTTGCAGGAGGCCCTGACGACTCTAGCCAACAAGCCTAACTGGGCACTGGAATGGGGAGGCAGGGTCTTTTCTATTCACCTCTCGGCCACCTCTTGCGGGGTGGCCACCCTGTTCTCCCCAGGCCTGCAGCCAGAGGTTATCCAGGAGGTTGAGGTGGTTCCAGGTCACCTGCTGCACCTCCAGGTCCAAGTGCAGGGGCTGGTCCTGAGCCTTCTGAACATGTACACCCCTGCAAAGCACCCTGAGTTGGCCAATTTTTTCCATCAGGTGGCCACTTGCATTGGCATCCTCAACCCTCATGAGTACCTGACCCTTGGCAGAGACTTTAACATCACCCTGGACGCACAAGACTGATAGGGCAGGGAGCAGAACCAGGCCACCGTTGGTGTCCTTGGGGAGACCCTGATGGAATACTCCCTGGTAGATGTCTGGTGTACCTGTCAGCCTGACGGCCTCCCCACCTTCACCTAGGCGAGAGTGGGGGAGGAGCAGTCATGCCATTCCCAGTTGGACTGAATTTATATCTCATTGCCACTCTTTGCCCAGGCCCAATCCTCCAGTGTCCGGCCAATCCTGTTCCGGAATCACCACCTTGTCTGGGCCCAGGCCATACTGGGGCCCGGTCACTTGGGGTCAGCCTACTGGCAGCCTAGGGAACACAGAGGTTCATTCTCCCATTCCCTAGTTGCTCCACCCTGGCTCAACATGCTGTGGAGGCACTGACTGGGGCATGAGGGTGCTATAGTGCAGTATAGTGTAGTCTGCTATAGTATAGTGTTTAAAAAAAGCCCAGATTCACTGTTTATCAGAGAATTTGAAGTTTTTACATAGGGAACACCAGGATTCCTGCTCGTGAAGCAAGTGGCAGGACCCAGGCATAGGAGCCTGTTCAGGGCTGGCAGCCACGGCCCAGGTGTAGAGCAAAAGAGGTGGCTGACCTCCTGGCCATTTGGGGCCAGGAGGAGATGCTTTGACAATTCAAAGCAGGCCACCAAGCTGGGAACATCCTCTGGGCAATAGCTACAGATGGCAGGGAGGGGGCATACATGGTAGCAGTGCCGCACAAAGGCCTACTGTGCAGCAACAGCCCAGTGGTAGCTGGCCCAGAGGTGCAGACCCCTCTCCCACAGCTGTGTGGTACCCATCTGGGTATGGAACTCACACAGTTTTAGTGCCACATGCTGTTACAGGTGGCAGCAGGTCATATCCAGGCAGCAGCCCCCACTGCCAGACTGCTGCAGTGAGTACAGTGCAGGGAACTGTAGGTTAGGGCTGCTTCAGCAGTCCAGCCTGCACCAGGAGCTAGTGTCCCCAGATAACACTTGGCCGGGCCAAGGAAGCTCCTTTCTATTTGTCTCATTCAATTATCGTGGTCCCTAAGGCCCCCCCAGCTAACTAGTAGCCCCTCCTGTATGGGGGCTAATGGATAAATGAAACAACAAAATTCTAGGGACAACAGAGGCAAAAAGCAGGATGGGAGTGACATGAGTGTCAAACGGTCAAAACGTGAAAATAAGTGCTCCTGAGGGGGACACCGAGCAGAGCCCACCAGTCCTCAATGGCATCCAAAGAGCCAGTGGATGCTCCCCAGTGGCATATGCAGACCAGTGAGAGGAAAGCAGCCCCACAGTCCCCAGGCACCTTCCCAGCCAAAGCCTCCTTCCTGGTCACGTACAGGCCCACTTGGCCAGGGCCAGGAGGAGGTTGACCAGGAGGTCCCAGGACTTGGTGGGGCTGCAGATGGGGTGTCCAAAAATAAAAAGATGGGGGTAAAGTTCATCCAGAACCTCAGGAGGAGATTCCACAGGTGGAGGTGAAGTGACTGCAGCCTGGCACACTCAAGCATCATGTGCTCCAGGGTCTCCCTTGGCCCTCAGAAGGGGCAGGAGACCAGGGTGTCAGTAAAGCTCACCACATACACACTCATGGCAACAGCCTCATGGAGGTGATGCCAGCTGAGGTCCCCAGGGGTTCATGGAATGATGGTAGAGTACACCCCCAGTTACACCCTTGCTGAGCAGGTCCCACTACTTGGTGTTTATGTGTGATGCTAAGACAGCATGGTGAATTGTGTGGTACACAAGCATGTAGAGGTGATGGTGATGGATGGCGGAGAGTTGGATCAGTTTGATGTCCTCCAGATGGCTCAGGTGATGGAGCAGGAAGAGTCATGAGGCTGGGCGAGGCATCAGCCCCACAACAAACTCCAGTGGGCTGGAGTACATGGCGGGGACCCTGTCACACAAGACCTGGTCAACCAGATGGCAGGTCTCATGCATCAAGGGTAAACCCATGCGATGGGCCAGTGCAGCAGGGTCCACCCACACCCGCTTACCGTAGTCCAGGAGCCCTCCAATATGGGTGACATGACCCAGGGCCAGGCTTCCAAAAGGCCTGGTAGAACTCCACGATCAGCCCAGTGATGCCAAGCGCCTTGTTGCCAGGCATCAGGCGGAGGGTGGTCAAAACCTCAGGCAGGGTGAGAAGAGCCTCAAGCTGGTCTTAGTCACCCATGCTGACTTGCAGGAGTCCCTGCCACAGAGTCCAACAGGCTTTGGCATTGGTCAGATCCAGGGAGAAGAGATCTTTGCAGAAGGCTTGCATGTGCTGGCACATCTCACCTGGATCTGTGGGGGGGATGCCGTCACACTTCTTGGCCCCCTTTCTCTTCTCTATGGCATAGAAGAAATGGGAGCCATGGTCCATCTCCTGAAGGAACTGGATGCACAAGTGGACAAATGCACTGCAGATGCAATAGTTTTCCAGAGCACGAAGTTCTTTCTACCTCTCCCAACACTCCCTGCAGAGGTACGGGTTGGTTGGCCTGGCAGCCAGGTGCTCTCCAGCTCCAGCACTTCCCACTCAAGGTGCTCCCATACCACCTCACTCTTCCGGGTGTGCCCCCGAGGGTAGCCACAGCAAAAAAGCGGGATGCTCACCTTCTCCACATCCCACCCTCCCTGAGCTGAGGGGGAAGTTGCCCGTTGTTCTTGCCAGGCCGGCCAGAACTCCTGGAAGACCTCCATGAAGCCCACATCTTCCAACAGACTGGTATTAAAATTACGTCTGCAGCTTGAGGTGCAGTTTCCCCCCAAACCCCTGCACCGATCTCCTTGAAACTTGGCAGGCTTTATGAATTCAGTAAGAGCTACCAGCCCTGCTGTTTTGACCCCCGTGACATGAGTTTGGCTTTCAAGAATGTGGGGTACAGTTACCCCTGAACCTCTGCACTGATCTTCTTGAAACTTGGCAGGCTTCATCCTCTCTGCAGAATCTACCATCCCAGAAAATTTCATCAAAATTGGACAAAAAACAACAAGTTATAGGTATTTTATTGATTTCCCCCATTATACCCTATGGCTGGATCTCCGAGGTGGCTCCAAAGCTTCAGCTGGATCAAGACGGAAACCCGGTCCGGAGCTCCGGATTGGATCACGGCCATCTGAAGTGGCTGGATCTGAAGTTGGATCAGATTGCTGCCAACTTGCATAGGCCTACTGGCAAGGATATTCGAGAATTTGTGGTGCTCAGGCACAGTACCTGAAGATTGTAAGAGGGCCAATATAGTGCCTATCTTCAAGAAAGGGAGAAAGGAAGATCTGGGAAACTACAGGCCAATCAGTTTGACCTCAATATCTGGGAAGATCTTGGAAAAAATTATCAAAAAAACCCCATTCTTGACAGGCTAACAGAAGGCAACATTCTGAAGGATAGCCAGCATGGGTTTGTTGCATGTAGGTTTTGCCTGACCAATCTCATTTCCTTCTATGACCAGGTGATGTATCACCTGGACAAAAGAGAAGAGGTTGATATCATATATTTGGACTTTAAATAAGCCTTTGACCTGGTATCCCACAATGTCCTCATGGAAAAATTGGACACCTGTGGCCTTGATTACATTACAGTCTGATGGCTGGGGAACTGGCTCTAAGGTTCAACCCAGAGAGTGGTAGTTGATGAAACTGAATCAACATGGCACTCAGTGACCAGTGGTGTCCCCTGAGGCTCTGTTATCAGACCTGTACTCTTTAATGTCTTTATAAACAATGTGGAATCTAGTGTCAGAAGTGGACTGGCATCTCAAGCAATACCCAGGATGTCATCCTCCTGCTGTACTTAGCCTTGGTGAGGCTGCAGCTGGAGTACTGCATCCAATTCTGGGCTCCACAATTCAGGAAGAACATGGAGAAGCTTGAAAGAGTCCAGAGGAGAGCCACGTGCATCATCAGAGGGGAAGAGAACAGGCCTTATGAAGAGAGGCTGAGAGCTGTGGGACACTTCAGCCTGGAGAAGTGCAGTCTCAGGAATGACTAGGTGGCAGCCTATAAGTACATAAGGGGTGTGCATCAGAATCTGGGGGGAACGGCTGTTCACCAGAGTGCCCCAAGGGATGACAAGGTCCAATGATCACAAACTGCTGCAAGACCATTTTAGGCTGGACATAAGGAAAAACTTCTTCACTGTCTGAGCCCCCAAAACCTGGAATAGACTTCCCCCAAAAGTGGTGCAAGCACCTCCTCTGGGCACTTTTAAGAAATATTTGGATACCTATCTGGCTCTGACTCTAGCTGACTTCCTGCCCCTGGGCAGGGGGCTGGACCCGATGATCTTATGAGGTCCCTTCCAGCCCTAATGTTTATGAAATCTATGAAATGTAAAGGGACCCAGAGGCAGAACAAAGATAGGCTGAAGTAGAAGCCAGTCTCCAGGCTTCAGTGTTGGTACTGCAGGAAGCAGCATGCAAAACTGAAAGCACAATGTCCAGCTTATGGAAGAATATGCCTAGGGTTGGGAAACAAACATTTTATGTCCCAGTTCTGCAACAATCACAAAAGAAATAAAGCCACAATCATAGATTCATAGATTGCTAGGTTCTGGAAGGGACCTTGTAGATCATGGGGTCCAGTCCCCCTGCACTAGTCAGGAAAAGACAACTGGGGTCAAGTGACCCCAGCGAGGTTACTGTCCAGTCTCCTTTTGAAGATTTCCAGGGTAGATGACTGCACCACAACTGGAGGGAGTTTATTCCACAGTCTAGACACCCTGACTGTGAAGGAATTTTTCCTGGAATTGAGCCTGAAGCAGCCCTCCAGAAATTTGTATCTATTGCTCCTGGTCTTCCTCTGGGGTGCCCTGGTGAATAGCTGTTCACCAAGAAATTGATGTTCTCCCTTGATGTAGTGGTAAGCCGCTACCAAGTCCCCCCTCAGCCTTCTCTTCTGTAGGCTGAAGAAGCTGAAGTCCCTCAGCCTCCCCTCATATAGCTTGTCTTGCAAGTCCTTGATCATACGGGTGGCTCTTCTCTGGACCCTCTCAAGGTTTTCCACGTTCTTGTTGAAGTGTGGTGCCCAGAACTGGATGCAGTACTCCAGCTGCAGTCTCTCCAGGGTGGAGTACAGTGGGAGTATCACTTTCTTAGTTTTTTATGAGGTGCAACGGTTAATGCATGCCAGTGTGTTGTTTGCCCTGCTGGCCACAGCATTGCACTGCCGGCTCATGTTCATGCAATGGGCGATCACTACCCCTAGGTCCCTTTCAGCCATGGTGCAAGTCAAATTGTCATCCCCAAGCCTGTAGGTAGGTTGGGGATTGTTTGCCCCCAGATGGAGCACCTTACATTTCTGAGTGTTGAACTTGATCTGGTTTTGGTCCACCCAACTCTCCAGGCTCTCCAGGTCCACCTGTATCTGCAACTTATCTTCTGGCATGGCCGCACTCCCCCATAACTTGGTGTTGTCTGCAAACTTGGACAGCGAGCGTTTCACCCCCACATCCAAATCATTGATAAAGATGTTGAAAAGCACCGGTCCAAGCATGTGCCTTTGGGGGACACCACTAGCCACTTCTCGCCAGGACGCCACAGATCCATTCATAAGAACTCTCTGGGTCTTACCATGCAGACAGTTGTTCACCCATTGAACTGTTGAGCAGTTAAGCCCACAATCTTCCCATTTTTCCACAAGGATATTGTGGGATGCTAGATCAAAAACCTTTTGGAAGTCTACATATATAATGTCAACCTTCTCTCCCATGTCCAGGTGATGAGAAACCTATTCATAGAAGGAGATGAGATTTGTAAGACAAGACCTACCTGCAACAAAGGCATGCTGGTTGTCATTCAGAATATTACCCTCAATGAGCACATTTCCCTGGGATGGAGGTTAGGCTGATTGGCTTATAGTTACCCAGGTCTTCCCTATTTCCCTTCTTGAAGAAGGGCACAATGTTTGCCCTCTTTCAACCCTCAGGGATCTCCCCTGTGTGCCATGATTTCTGAAAGAGTTTTGCCAGGGGTTCCACAATGACCTCAGCCAGTTCCATCAGCACTCTCAGGTGAAGTCTATCTCATCCTGCTTACTTATAAATGTCTAGATTTTCTAGATGGTTTTGCACGAGCTCAGCATCCACAGTGGGAAGGCTATCATTCCTACCATGCCCCCTGTGATCCTTATCTGGCTTGTTTTTTCCCTCGGTCCAGTGAAGCAAAATAGAGTTAAGTTCTTTCCCGAGTGTCTGTTACCAGCTGTCCCAAGTGTTAAGCAGGGGCCCCGTACTTCCATTTGTTTTCCTTCTGCTCCCTACATACCTAAAGAAGGGTTTCTCATTGTCCTTGAATTCCTTGGCTAACTTAAACTCAGTCACCTCCTTAGCTTTCCTAATCATTTCCCTAAAAGTGCAGACCACTAGTATAGTCCTCCTTGAGGACTGTCCCTAGCCTCCACAGCCCTTCTTCTACCTTTCCTCTTCATGGGAACTGTTTCTTTTGTGCTTCAAGGATTGTATCTTCTTTGTGCACCCCATTTGCCTTCCCTTCCTGGTCCCTCATCACCTTTCCTACTGATGCTCTGAACCTGTGAAGTCAGCATTTTTGAAGTTCAGGACTTCAATCCTGTTAGTTGATTTGTCAACCTTGCAGTGGACAGTGAACTTGATGAGCTCATGGTTCAAGCCACACACCAGAGCATCTCCTTTGGCCAAGACCAAGTCTAGGAGAGCAGTACCTCTGGTTGGTCCTTGCACTTCCTGGGTCAGAAAGAGCTCCTCACTTACAGTTAAGAAGCTACATGACTGATCCAAACTAGCTGAGGGTTCCTTCCAATCTACGTCTGGGTAATTGAAGTCCCCCATGACAACCAAGTCCCTTGCACGCATGGCCTCTGTCAGTTCTTGAGAGAACTCCAGATCAAGCTCCTCCTCTTGGCTCAGTGGCCTGTAGTAAACACCCACAGTTAGGTCTCTCTTACCTTGCCCCACCTCCCCCCCACGAAGCTTGAACCAGAGGGTTTCAAGCTGCTTATCTTTGGAGACAATGTTAGCCTATAGAGAAGTGTACTGCTCCCTCACATAGAAAGCTACCCCTCCACCTTTTCTCCTTGCTCAGTCCCTTCTGTGCAGGGTGTAGCCCTCTATGGCTATGCTTCAATCATGTGAGGATACCCACCAGGTCTCCATGATCCCTACCAGCTCATATTGCCCACTAGAGAGCAGGAGGTCTAGCACCTTCTGCTTGTTCCACATGCTCCTGGCATTGGTGTACAGGCAGCTGAGGCCCCCAACTGACACCCTTGATTTCCTGAGATGCTGTGGGAGAACTGTTCCTTTAGCATTTTCAAAAACAGTCATCTTAGTGTCCACCATGTGGAAGCTTTCCTGGGTGCCAGTCCCCAGGCATGCTCCATTTGGAATTTCCCCATCCCCCAGTGAAGTCAGTTTCAAGCTCTGTCCAGTAGATCAGCCATCCTGGGTGAGAGCAGGCCTTTACCTCTTCACTTGAGATGGATGCCATCTCATCCCAGAAGTCCTTCCTCCCTGAAGTGTGCTGGCCACAGACAATTAGGCTGGTGTGCTGGCCACAGATAACTCCTGGGAAGAGCGCTCAGCCAAATCTGAATAGTCGCAAAGCTTTCTCTCATGCGTGGATGAGCTCTATCTGATGCAAGAAGTCAACAGGCTGATGAGAGGTAAAGCACTGCTTGACCTGGTACTGGCTATGGGAGATGACCTAATCAGTAACCTAATGATTGAAGGGAAGCTGGGTGACAGTGACCATGAGCTGATCACCCTCATCATCCACCATAAAGCTGGCAAATCAGTCAGCAATACTGAAGTCCTCGACTTCAGGAAATCTGACTTTACAAGCTCAGGAGGCTTGTCAGTGAGGCCCTAAAGGGCCACAGCCCACAGGGGAGGGGAGTTCAGGATGAGTGGTTGCTTCACAAGGGAGCGATCCTGGATGCACAAGCAGTCTATTCCATCTCGGAGGAAAGGCAGCAAAACGGCACAGCAGCTCCCTTGGCTCTGTAGAGAACCTCCTGCATCTAAAAAGAAAGACCTACAAAGGATAGAGGACTGGATCCACTTCCAAGGAGGAATATTCTGCACTGGTCCAGACCTGCAGGAAGCGAACCAGGAAAGCCAAGGCTGCAAGTGAACTCCAACTAGCTACAAGTATCAAGGACAATAAAAAGTCCTTCTTTAGATATGTGGGGAGCCAGAGGAAAAGCAAGGGCAACATCAAACCCCTGCTAAACCAGATGTGAAAACTGACAACCAATGCCCAGAAAAACACCAATTTGCTAAATGGGTACTTTGCATTGGTTTTTTACCAGTCCCAAGGGGAACCTCTGCCCATTACAGGACAGGAACGCCTGGATGAGGGTGATTCCTAACCCTCCATCAATGCTGACCTTGTGAAGGAATACCTTGAGAGGCTTGGACACCTTCAAGTCAGCTGGCCCTGACAGTTTACACCCCAGGGTACTCAAGAAGCTGGCTAACATCATAGCTCAGCCCTGGCATGGATCTTTGAGAACTCCTGGTGCTCTGGTGAAGTGCCCAAAGACTGAAAGAAGGCCAATGTGGTGCCTATCTTCAAGAAAGGGAGGAAAGTGGACTACAGGGCCATCAGCCTGACCTCTATCCTGGGGAAGGTCTTTGAAAAGATTATCAAAGAGACCATTCTTAACAGACTGGCCGATGGCAGCATTCTGAGGAATAGCCAGCATGGATTTGTTGCAGGTAGGTCTTGTTTGACTGGGGAAGTTCTTAGAAAAGATTATCAAAGAGGCCATTCTTAACAGACTGGCCACGGGCAACATCCATGAGCCAGCATGGGTTTTTTGCGTGTAGGTCTTGCTTGACCAATCTTATTTCCTTTTACTACCAGGTGACCTATCACCTGGACAAGGGAGAAGAGATTGATGTCGTATATCTTGACTTTAAAAACACCTTCAATCTGATATCCCATGATCACCTCTTGGCAAAACTGGCCAACTGTGGCCTCGGCTTCACCACAATCCTCTGGCTGGGGAATTGGCTCCGTGGTCGGACCCAGAGGGTGGTTGTTGATGAAAGTCAATCTTCATGGTGCCCTGTGACCAGTGGGGTCCCTCAAGGCTCTGTCCTTGGGCCTATACTATTCAACCTCTTCATTAATTATGTAGACATTGGTATCAGAAGTGGACTGGCCAAGTTCGCTGATGACACCAAACTTTGGGGTAAAGCGTCGACACCTGAGGACAGAAAGGTGATCTGGGCTGACCTTGACAGGCTCAGGAAGTGGGCGGATGAGAACCTGATGGTGTTTAACACCGAAAAATGCAAGGTTCTCCACCTTGGGAAGAAAAACCTGCAGCATGTTTATAGGCTCGGCAGTGCTATGCTGGCTAGCACTATGGATGAAAAGGACTTGGGGGTCGTGATCAACTGCAAGATGAACATGAGCCTTCAATGTGGTGCTGTGGCTAGTAAAGTGAGCAAAATGCTGGCTTGCATCCATAGCTGCTTCTCAAGCAAATCCGAGGATGTCATTCTCCCCTTTTACTCGGCCTTGGCGAGCCTGCAGCTGGAGTACTGCGTCCAGTTTTGGGCTCCACAATTCAAAAAGGATGTGGAGAAGCTTGAGACAGTGCAGTAGAGAGCCATGTGCATGATCAGAGGCCAGGAAAACAGACCTTATGATTAGTGGCTGAGAGCTATGGGACTCTTCAGCCTGGAAGAGCTCAGGCTCAGGGGTGATCTAGTAGTCGCCTATAAGTTTATCAGGGTGGCTCACCAGGATCTGGGGGAACATCTGTTCACCAGAGCACCCCAGGGGATGACAAGGTCAAATGGTCACAAACTCCTTCCTGACCATTTCAGGCTGGACAGAAAGAAAAACTTCTTTACTGTATGAGCCCCCAAGGTCTGAAATTGACTGCCAGCAGAGGTGGTTCAAGTACCTACTTTGAATGCCTTCAAGATGTTTATCTTGCTGGGATCCTATGAGCCCTGCTGACTTCCTGCCCCTGGGGCAGGGGGCTGGACTTGATGATCTTTCAAGGTCCCTTCCAGCCCTAATGTCTATTAAATCTATGAAACCTGTCTCCACAGCCCCCTTCCAGGCTGAGACTGGCCAGAATCCTTCCAGCACCTGCTGCCAGGGCTCCAAATGCCACTGGCCCCCTTCTCCTGCAGGTCTGTCAGTCTCCTGTTCTGCTGCTAAGCCCATGATGCTGTGGGGCTCCTGGGTGCCATGGGGCTCCTGGATGACTGGAGTGAGGACCTTTCTGTGCTCTTGCATTCCCTTAAGTGGGCTTCTCTGGGGAAGCAACCCAGGGCCAGCCCTATGCCATGCTGGCACTGTGCCCCAAGCATGCCCCTGCTGTGCATGTCTTGGGCACTATTCAAGGAGCTGTCTGTGCAGACTGAGGGGTGCCTGACTCAGTATGCTCTGCTGCTGATGATTGCTATTATATCCTGGGTGAATCTAAATACCTGGCACAGCACCCTGAGCTTCAGCTGTGTGGGAGGAAAGCCTGCACTGCCCCACAACCTCCACCACCACCTGGAGGGTTACCTATGGCTGTGCTAGATGTCCCTGCTGCATTCATCTGAGGAGGACATCATCGCTTGCATTGATAGATTCCTTGGCATGTGAGAGGCCCATGTCTGCCTAGCTGTGGGGGGCATGGACTGCTCAATGAAGTTTTGCACTCTGCTGCCTCCATGTCTGCTGTGAGGGGTGGAACCTGGGGACCAGGGGAGCATGGCCTGGCTTGGAGGGGAGGTGGGGCTGGGGCCAGGGCCAGGGCCAGGGAAGACCTTCCCCACAGTGTGGGGCTTACCATGTGGGCAGAGCTGGTGTGACCAGCATCTCCAATTGGTTAGTGTGCAGCTCCTTGCAGACTCATCAGGCAGCAGGGTGTGGTGTGCTGGTGCTTGGACACAGCCCACCCCCAGGGAAGAAATGTGGCTGGTAGCAGCTGGTGATGACACTGTTGGCTGTGCCTCATGGCTGGCACTCAGGCTGTGAAGCTTTTGGTGAAGGCACTGTCCATAACTTCCTGAGCTGCTGGTCGAAGCTGGGGGCAGGGACCTTGGTGGGGTGGGCTGCTGGTGTCCCAAGGGGCCATCCCCTGGTGACACATCACCGCAGATGTCCAGATGGAGCAGGGACTTGGTCAGACTGCCTGTGCTAATGTACAGAGCATGGCTACAGCCTGGCATCTGGGTTGCAAGGATGGTGTCTAGTTGCCACATAAACAGCATGGAATTGTGGGCACTCCCTGACCGACTATTGTGATTGATCAGGGTGACCCACTGTGCAAGGTCTTGACCTTTATGTGGCACTCCCACACCAACTAGTCATGTCTGCACTTCCACATCCATCCTGACAGCCCCTCATAGACGTGGGCATTGAAATGCCCACCCTGAGCAAACTGCCACTGCACCTCCGCCTCACCCCACATTTCCACATAGTCACCAGTCTCATTCTGTGACCAGTTTGGGCCCCAGGTGGTAGTGTATTGCTTGGGCATTCATGCCATTGGGTCTCCCATGCTAACTCTCCAGGCCTCAGCATGGCTGTCCCTGTGCTGTTGGGTCAGGTCAGCTTCCTGCAGTGCCCATTGCAGAAGCATGGTGCAGAACTAAGAGCCATGTGGTGAGGCAATTTCCTGCAGCACCTGCAGGCTCTGGGGAGCCTCCTGGGGGCTGGCTGGTGGCAGATGGTGCTGACCCCAGTGGCCATGTCGTGGGAGAAAACTCCCTGGAGTTCGTTGTCTAGCCGAATAGGAACTAGGAAACACGGGTAAAGGCTTTACTGCAGTTTATTTGCTTGAGCAATGACCATAAGCCAGCAAAGAGGCAAAATGGCCCCCCCTAAAGGGTGGGGCGTTCTTTTATACTTTTTACAACAAGGCAAGACTACAGGATTAACAAAAGCAATACTTGGGTGGTGCTTCACAAATCTTCATAACAGCATATTTTTGTTAAGCTATCATTTTTCTAAAAGCTGAAGAAGTTAAGTTAAGTAACAGTAACATTATGATACGTTAGCGAAAACTTGCACAGTAGTAGATATTTCTTAAGGACACAATCACTGTACTTAGAACAACGGCTTCTTTGTCTTATCTTGTTCCTTGCTGTATCTGGTTTACAGCACATAGATTTATACAAATTCATTTGCTGCATTTTACTCAGAAAATGGTTAACACAGTTAAAATGATTACTTAACATAAATAAATGGCTGGCTTAGCTATTATTCTGCCTTGTGGTCAGCAGCATTGCTAGGCCACAGGTCATGCCTTGTATTCAGCTGCAAATCTAATACTTCTCAATAATCTAAATTATTGTTAACCTAACAGTATGCTATCAGAAAACTATTTTATTTCAGGGTAATAACAAACTTGCCCACCACAGTCAGGAGCTGGCTGCAGCTGAACCCAGGTGCTGGATTGCAGGCCTGGGAGCCAAGTGGTGCCAGCACTGGAATGCAGGCAGGCCTGGGTGGATTAATGGACAGGCCAGCTGTCCATTACTAATTCAGCTATCCACTACTAATTCGGGGCCCCTGGGATCCTCATCGGGGAGTGACAGCTGCAGTTTTAAACTTGGCACTATTTCTGTCTCCCAGGAGGGAGACAAAAATGATGCCCAGTTTAAAACTGCAGCATTTGTATTTGCTTCCCTGCGAGCTGGAAGCAGGCCCCCTTCACCAATGGAGCTGTGGGGGCAGGGTTTGGGCTGGGCTGGGCCAGGAGCACTGCACTGTGCCTGGGGCGGGGGGTGGAAGGCCGGGACAGGAGAGCTCTGCCACACCTCTGCAGGTGGGTGGGTGGACAACAGTACTGGGAGGGCCTTGGGGGACTATAGCACCCCCCCCCCAATTCATCTTAGCCACCCCTCCAAGCACCACTGCCCACTCTCAGAGGTGCAACATGGAGCTCCCGGCCTGACTTGGCCCAGGCCGGTGTATCTGGGCGGCCACATGGGACATAGCCAGGCAGCAGCTCCCTGCAGGTGAGTATAATAGGGGCTGGGTGGGGAGCTAGACTGAGCCATTGGTGGCTTATGGTGGGGTGGGGACTGCCTGAGTGATTGAGAGTGGGGGAGGCAGGAGGTCCTGTGAGGGGAAAGTTTGTGTCTGTTTGCGTGTGTGTGTGTGTGTGTGTGTGTGTGTGTTCCTGTGCGTGTAGCTGTGTGTCTGTGTCTGTGTCTCTGTCTGTGACTGTGCCTGTGTGTATTTGTGCAGGCACGCACCTCTGTCTCTGTGCGAGTGTGTGAGTACACCTGTGTGTGTGCACATCTGTGTGTTCATGACAGGGAGAGTGTGTTTGTCTGTGTGTCCATGTGCAGAGAGTGAGTGAGTGTAGAGTGTGCACCTGTCTCTGTGTATATCTGTGTCTGTGCACACCTGTGTCTGTGCATGTGTGTGTGTACATTCGGCCATGGCAGGGGAGGGGAGGTGGGGAGCAGGGAGAAGAGGCAGGCATTTGCCTCCCCAAGCCCAGCCCAGCGGGGTCCATCCAGCCTCCCCTGCCAGCACCAGAAGGGGAAGGGGCCCCTCCCTCCTGCAGCCCAACTCCCATAAGGGAAGGGGACCTCCAATTTTGCATTTGCCCAGGGCTCCAGTACACTTTAATCTGCCTCTGCAGGCAGGCTGGCACAGGTATCCCACAGCCTATGCAGGGACAACAGAGGCCAAAAGTCCCTGTGCTGTTGTGCTCCAGGGCTCAAAATGCCTTCAGGCTTTTAAAAGTCCTGGGGCTGGGGCTTCCATAGCTCTGGGCCAGCCCTATGGCAGGAGAGGCTTGCAGCCCTGGGGCCCTAGGGCTGTAGTGAGGCTGGCTTCCTAGTGGCAGGGCTGACCAGGAGCAAAGCTGCTGCCAGTTGGCATCTATGCATGCATTACTGAGCAATAAGTACTAGCGAGTAAATTTGCTATTTGCATTTGCAGGTAGCATATTTACTCACGAAAAGTAAAGTTTACTGTGTGGTAAGGATGTGCACATGTAGATGTGCATGCTGACTGCACAGTAAACTATGCTACTGATCAGTAATGCATCTCATGTAGACATGCCCCCTGAGTTGTATGTGGGTATGGACCTAAGAGTCCTGAGCCAAGAGGGTGCTCTCTGGCACAGTATGCTTATGTATTAGGTGCTGAGTGCAAAAGTCATGGCCACCAAGGCTTATGTTTGCACAACACCAGATCAGCTAAGTACAGTGTGCTGTGAGGTAGATTCAGACTGAAGAAAATCATTGTGGGTTTTGCCCTCACTATGCACTCTGCACTTACTACGGATGGTATGTCTATTTAAGGGATATGTTATAAGCCTTGCCTTCGCCAAACAGTGGCTTGGAGAGGCATATCAGCGGAACTAACCTAGAAGGAAACATCAGTTCTGGGCAGTGAGTACATAGAGCTGCTGCAGGTCAGACAACACTGGACTTTGAGTTGGCAGGTCCATTTGTTATCTGCAGTCCAGACAGCAAACTATATGGTTCATACACACGTTGGGTCATATCTACATGGCACATAGAACTGAGACAATGACTTGTATATGTTGACATACAATGGAAAATTGTTAAAGAGCTGAAAATGCATAAGTACTGAACCCCAAAGCAACAGTGCCAAAGTTATACCTAGGCATAGGTCCTGAATATAGGACTCTGCAAGTTCACAGTACTGAGATGAGCAAATCCCATATGATTATGGCAAGCTGAGCCTGCTGTTTAACTATAGAAGGCAAAATAACAGCCTTGAACAAGTCAGTGAAGTGTGTATGGAAGACTGAATTTATTTCACTTGTGTTCTAATCCCAGCTTGGCAGTCACAGCTTTGAAAAAAAGAGATGCAGATTGAACAGTTAAATATCCATGTGGTTACAACCACATGGATGTATATGATAACATATCATCTATGGGTAGCACATAAATCAGTATCCCACTCTGCATACAGGTTGATGGCCTTCATTTGAAGTAGGGAGAGAGGTTATAGAGTGTCAGCACCCAGTTCTGTGTATTATGCTTCCTTCTCTGTGAAGTGGGTAGTTGGTCACTGGAGGAAAAGGGGAACATCATAGAGGGCTAGTACACAGCTGTGCACCACACGCACTGTCCTCAGTGTAGTGGAGAGGAAGATCACACTGTATTAGCAGGAAGCTAAGCATACATAGTATTGCTTTCTTTGTGAGAAAGAAATAACGCTGGGTATGTCTACACCGTGGCAGTATTATTCCTTTGCCAAGATTCCCCTGAATCAGCTATGTCCATGCACTTCCACTTGCACATACCAAATCTAGAAATCAACTGGTTGTGTCATTCCAGACATACTTCTGCAGCCATTTTCAGGACCTCATTCTCCAGTATGATTAATAATGGCTACTGGAGAAGACCCGGGCGCTTAATGGGCTTATTTCCAAGGTGAATGGGTGTTGGTAGGTGGGCTATATTTGCAGTTAGACATCCCATTCAGGGCATGTTCCCACCAGGTGCATCCCCATGAGTGGGGATTTGAATTCCCCAAAGGTAATTAGCAGCAGCACATATTTGTGCTGCTGCTAGCTATCCCTGAGGAACACCTCTGCGTGTGTGCTCTGGAACCCATCAAGTTGCCCTGGGTGGGATAGGGGAGGCTGGGACTAGCACCTGGGCTGGCTCCAGAAGCCTTACCTGGAGTTCTGGAGGCCTCTTGGTGCTCCAGCAGCAGCGATCTGGATGAAGGGAGCCTGGTTGGCAGTCAGAGCATTGCTCTGGCTGGCCAGGCTCTCGTTTGGGGCAGTGCACACTGACACCACATGCACCACCCTGCTTTTTTCTGGTGCAGGGTTTTTTTATGCTGGGGTCTCCCGGCATCATAAAAAACCACCATGCTGCAAATTAGTAGCACAATGAATGCCAGCATGTGCAGCACATGTGGTTTTCAGTTCTGCAAACTGCACTTGCATGCTGGTCTGGACATGCCCACTATGACGCTTTCTGTTTGGTGATGAAGGGTATCAGTTTAATCTGCAGAAATGCTGTACACACAGGGCATATACATGTGGTAGCAAATGCTGTATATGCAGGTAGCAAATTTACATGGGATTAGGTAATGTGCAGTTATACATGTGTAGACGTGACCCAGGAGCAAGTTTGCTCCCAGGTCAGTCCTACCACTAGAGGGCCAGCCTGAGGCTAGCCACAGGGCTCCAGGCTGTGAGCCTCTCCTGCCTCTCTATGGTAGCCCTTGCCTCAGGCTTTAAAGTCCTTCAGGCATTTTGACCTGACCCATGGAGCATACATTCAGGGAGCCTGAGGGCACTTAAGGTCTGCGCCCACCTGGGGAGGCTGCAGCCTAACTGTGCCATCCTGCCTGAGCCCCAGCACCATTGCCTGGCACCACACTGCTCTGTGGCTAACAAAGCCACATTGTCAAGGTCCTTGGGGTGCTGCATGCTGCTACAGCCTCTGGCCAGGCTTGTCAGGCCCCAGGCCCAGTTTCAGGTAGCTTCTGGCCTGCAGAGGAGATGCAGGCTGTCAGAGCTGTCTGCAGTGGGGCCAGAACTGCACGATGAGTCTGCTGGCCCTGGCCACTGGCTTCCAGAGGGGGAGCTGCCTGTGCCAGGGAACCAGTATCTGCTGTTTCCCCTGGGCAAGCCCCCCTGCCAGCTGCACTCACTGCAGTCTGCAACCATAGGGAAACAGTCAGAGGTTGGGGTGCTGGCCACCTGCCCCCAAGCTCTCCCCCTAGCTGCCCCATCCCATGGTTTCCCACCCTGAGACAGCCCACAAAGGCCATTGTAAATAGTTTTCATGGAGAAGAAGATTTTTTTAATTGTTGGTGGGTGGGTTGGGTGGTGGAGAGCCTCTTCTTGAGGGGAGAGGGGGGAGGGGTGCAGTGGTTAATGTGAGGGAAATAAAAACTTGTTTTTGTGTGATGTGTGTGCAGTGATCATGGTGCTGGGAGTGGGCGGGGGGGGCGTGGAGGGGTCCATGGGTGGTGGTGCAGGAGACTTGGACTGGGTAGTGCTGGAGGAGGTAGTCATCCAGGGCCCCCCGCACCTTGTGCCCCAACCCCTGTTGGTAGGTGCATGGCTCTCATGAGGCCTCGGCAGGTCGGGGCTGCTGCTGCTGCTGCCACTGCCACTGCAGCTGGTGCTTCCACTGCCAGGCATCCTCTGTGCACCGCACCTCCTCCAGGCCACATGGAAGAGCTCCCCCCTTGCCTCACAGATGTTATGTAACACACAGGCTGCAACAATGACCCTGGGGAGGTTATTCTCAGTGGTCTTCAGGCAGGTGGTGAGGGAGCACCAGAAGCCCTTGAGGTGGCCAAAGATGTGCTCTACCAGTATGCAGATCCCACTGAGGAAGCAGTTGAAGTGGGCCTGATGGGGATGCACATGGCTGGTGTAGAGCTGCATAAGCCAGGGAAGGAGAGGGCAGGTGGGGTCCCCAGTGAAGAGGGTGGAATAGCCACAGTGCCCAGCTGCAGGTATGGAACCCCCTGGCATGAAGCATCCACTCTCCACCAGGCCCAGCAGGCTGGAGTTCTGGAAGATGCAGGCATTGTTGATGCTGCCCACCCAGCTGGCACTCACATGCATGAAGGTCCCACAGTGGTCCACAATGGTCTGGAGCACCATGGAGGGAAAACCATCCATCTGTGATAGGGGCGGTCTCCATAGGATGGGTAGGTGACTGGGATGTAGTTCCTGTCCAGGGCTGTGATGCACTGGTGGAATCCCAGGGCACAGAACCCTGCCACCACTGCCACAGGGTCAAGCATGCAGAGCATGGTGTCTGCCAGCACATCCTGGAGTGTGCCACACACCCCCAGGATGGCCTCTCCAGTGGTGGCCTTGCCCATGCCAAGCAGGTAGACAACATACCACAGACTGGTGGGTGTGGCTAGCTTAAGCAGGGCAAAGGCCAGCTGGATGTGCATGGGTAGGGGTGGCCACATGCTGGTGTCCTGCCAGTCCAGGTGTGGCTGGAGCTGCTTCAGGGAAGGTGGCCCAGGCCATGCAGAAGGCCTCCAGTACTGTATGTCAAACCAGTTATGCTGTATGGTATGCTACCTCCAGTCCTGCCAGGTCTGGCAGGCCCAGAGGTCTGGCAGGCCCAGAGGTGGCAAGACTGGAGGCCTAGGAGGGCTACAGCCTACCTGGCTGTGGTGCTGAGAAGCCCCTCACTGGTATCCCTGCCACTGGCAGCTGCATGGTGGTGGCGGCAGCCCTGGGATGGCACGCTGTGCCCAGGCAGGCAGTTGCTGTGTGGTGGGGAGCCAGGTGGGATGAGACAGCTGTGGGCCAGGTGGTGGTCAGCATGGTGGGCCAGCAGGGCTAGCATGATGGCTAGCAGGAGCCCAGGGCACTGGTCATCACTGCCAGGGGCAAGGGCTGGAGCAGCTACAGTGTGGAGAGGTGGAGTGGACAAGGAGAGAGCTGCCACATGCTGTCCCTGCAATGTGCACACTGCTCCTGGCCAGGGAAGTGGCTGGCCAGGGAGCAGAAAGCAGGGATAGCTTTTTAAGAGGTCTGCAGGCTGCTGGCAGCTGCATCCAGAGCCTGGATCTCCCCCAGTGGTGGCAGGGGGCCATTGCAGGACTGCAGGAAGTTTGGTGCTAAGAGCAGCAACTCTGTTGCCTAGTCCCTGCGTGTGTAAATGCCTTCCTGGGAGCGCTTAATCTGCAGAAGTTTACTCTGGAGTAAACTGAGCCCAGATCAAATGCACATGTTGTCATGCCCACACAGTTGCAACTGAAACCAATGGGAGCTGTGCTTTGAATATACAAAGGCCTATATAATGCAAAATATTCTGAATAATCATATCCAAGTTACCTCAAATTAGGCACCCATAATTAATTAATATTTTTAACTTAAACTTTCTGTGACCTTCAATTACCCACCTCTAAATGCTAACAATAATACCCTCTTGTTTCACAGATTTATTTTGCTCAAAATAAATTAATGAATGCTTGTGAAGCACTAAGATGCCGTAGTGATGAGCACCATAAAATAATTTAAAAAAACTGTTGAGGAAATTAATTCTGTCATCAATGCAAAGCTTCAGTTGTGTACAATGAATGAGGCACATGGCCACACACTGGACAATGACAAATGGGATAAACTGTCACAAGGGATGAAGCAGTTCCAAGATGTAGCACAGTGTAGTAATGATGGGTTGATGAACCATGCAGGAGGACAATGCCTAAGAGGGGTTGCACTGGGATGGTGCTAAGAGAATGCCTTATCCTCCCATCTCCCTTCCCTGTCCCTGCACCTTCTTTGCAGCAGTTCCAGCTCCAGCAGCAAGGAGGGCAGAGCAGCAGGAGCACACAATGTAGAAGGCTTAATGCTGGGGGTGGGGGGATATGTTCCCTCCTTTTTTGCTGCCAAAATTCTGTGTTTTTTTCACCACTTGTCACATGTCAGCAGCAAAAAGAAGGTAATATCTTCTGTAGCAGTGAGCCTCCATCTTCTGTCTCTGTGCCTTTGCTGCCCATGGCACAATACTGGGCAGTTATACCTCTGGTGGTGCGCTTCAAATGTAAACAGACATGCCACTTCCAAGCTTTACTTAATGAGCTGTATCATGTGATACTGCAGCTCTGCCAGCAGGTGGCTGGTGAGAGCACACATATCAACAAGACTTCCGGGGAAATTGTACATGTCATGTGTTGTTTAGTATGGCTGTGTGAAGCTTTGGGTGCTGATTCGATTTGGAGGAGATTCAGCCCAATTCGGTGGCAGAATCTCCGAATCCGAATTAAATCAGGAGACCAGTAAAAAGGTCCAAATCTATTCAAAACTCTCTGAATCAATTCGGAAAAGATTCGGAGAGCTTTGGCAATTCGGGCAGTCCCCACTTGCTGCAGCAGGGAGCTGTACCCAGACTCTATGCTGGTAAGAAGTGGGCGGGGGAGGGGGACTGGAGGAGGGGGGAAGAGACCATAGGGGGACCCCTGCCAGGCCCCATCCCTCAACTGCTGTCCCAGCCCCCTCCACAACTGCCCTGCCTGGCCCCAGCTCCCGGCTTTTTGAAAAAAAAAAGCCCCCACTCACCAGCTGCTGCCAGGTATGGGGGTGGGGTGATCCCTGCTGCCCCTCACTGCCCCATACTACATGGGGGATCTTTCATGAGTCCTCCAACCCCTGCCTGCTCTCCCAGCCCCCCAGTGCCCGCCCTGCCAGGCCCCAGCTCTTGGCTCTTAAAGCCCCCACCCCACCAAACTCACTGGCTGCTGCAGTGGCCTTGGGGATTCTGGGGGCTCATGGCAGAGCCCCCCACATAGTGTGGGCCAATGGGTGGCAATGGGGATCACCCCCCCCCCCGCCCTGCCTGGCACCAGCTGGTAAATAGTGGGGGGTTTTTGGTTTTGTTTTTTTAAAGAGCCGGGAGCTGGGAGAGCAGGTGGGCAGTCATTGAGAGCAGGCAGGGGATGGGGCCGATTCAAAGATTCATCTGATTCTGCTGCGGCTAAATCTTTGAATCAGACTCAGACGAATCAATTCAGAACAGTGATTCGAATCACCAAATGGAATCACTGTCCCCCAAATCGGCCAAATCTGAATCTGAAGCAAATACTAGGTGCTTTGCACAGGCCTATTTAGATATATGTTATGAAACAGCACCAAAAATTGCCATTTCTCTAGATTAGTCATGCATGAAAATACACATTGAAGTCTTTTTACTGTGGTAGGGTTAAATTTATCATGGTAAATTAGACTACTTCCAACATGTTTTATTTTTAGCGTGGCCAATTGTTGCACCAGGATTTTTTTTTAATCGTGAAAGTTTTGTGACGTATATTCTCACACACAACTAAAATCATCATTTTCCCTGTTCTGACATGATTTGTCCACCAGGTGCTGCTTGGGTTCACTGAGAAATCCATGTAATGTCTGTTGTAATGTGGCCATTATACACCAGGTGAAACGGATCAAAATTGTTCTGACTGTGGGTCAGGTAGTTTCATAGTTGTTAGTTCATAGATTCATAGATGTTAGGGTCGGAAGGGACCTCAATAGATCATCGAGTCCGACCCCCTGCATAAGCAGGAAAGAGTTCTGGGTCTAGATGACCCCAGCTAGATACTCATCTAACCTCCTCTTGAAGACCCCCAGGGTAGGGGAGAGCACCACCTCCCTTGGGAGCCCATTCCAGACCCTGGCCACGCGAACTGTGAAAAAGTTCTTCCTAATGTCCAATCTAAATCTGTTCTCTGCTAGCTTGTGGCCATTATTTCTTGTAACCCCCGGGGGCGCCTTGGTGAATAAATACTCACCAATTCCCTTCTGTGCCCCCGTGATGAACTTTGTCACAACCCAAAGGGTGTGATTTTTGTTTGTGTGTGCTTCGGCACTGCTAAATTGTCCCCGCTAAATTGCAGCTTCTTTGCACGGTGGAGTTTTCTGCTGCAAAAGAGAACCCCGGTGCAAGGGAGAATTTCCCGCCAATTTGAAGCTTTCTTTGCAGGGTGCATTTCTTTGTTGCAGCACAGAAATGCTCGTTGCAAAGAGTTCCCGCCATTTATATGCTAATTCGGGTCCCATTATTGGCCAGTTCTAAATTATTCACACGTGG
>NW_005842698.1:61726-62721 GCF_000455745.1 Alligator sinensis
AGTCTCTCCTCATAGGGCTTGGCCTGCAAGCCCATAACCATATGAGTGGCCCTTCTTTGGACCCTCTCCATGTTATCCACATCCCTCTTAAATGTGTGGCACCCAAGACTGGACGCAGAATTCCAACTGTGGTCTGACCAGCGCCCGATAGAGGGGAAGTATCATCTCCTTGGTTCTGTTTGTCATGCATCTGCTGATGCACGATAAAGTGCAGTTAGCTTTGCTGATGGCTTCGTCACACTGATGACTCATGTTCATCTTGGAGTCCACCAGGACTCCGAGATCCCTTTCCACTTCTGTGCTACTGAGCAGGTCATTTCCTAGGCAGTAGGTGTGCTGGACATTTTTCCTCCCCAGGTGCAGCACTTTGCATTTCTCCTTGTTGAATTGCATTCTGTTGTTTTCTGCCCATTTGTCCAACCTGTCCAGGTCTGCCTGTAGTTGTTCCCTGCCCTCCGGTGTGTCCACTTCTCCCCACAGTTTTGTATCGTCCACAAACTTGGACAGAGTACACTTCACTCCCTCATCCAAGTCGCTGATGAAGACATTGAAGAGTATTGGTCCAAGGAACGAGGTTGATACCAACCCATCTGCCACCACTCTCTGGGTATGAACCTCTAGCCAATTTGCCACTCACTGGACTGTGTAATTGTCCAAGTCCCAGCCTCTTAATTTGCTCACCAGTATGGGGTGGGATACCATATCGAAAGCCTTCCTGAAGTCTAAGTAAATGATATCTACCCCTACTCCTGCATCCAGGTGTTTTGTTATCTGGTCATAAAAAGAGACTAGGTTAGTCAGGCATGATCTACCTGCTACGAACCCGTGCTGGTTTCCCCTCAGCATAATGTTTCCTGCTGGGCTCTCACATATATGAGCCTTAATAATATTTTCAAAGACTTTACCAAGGATGGAGGTGAGACTGACTGGCCTATAGTTGCCTGGATCCTTCTTCCTCCCCTTCTTGAAAATAGGGACCACATTAGCTCTTTTCC
>NW_005842698.1:62767-70957 GCF_000455745.1 Alligator sinensis
CCACGAGTGCTCAAATATTCTTGCCAGTGGCTGTGCAATGACATCAGCCAGTGCCTTCAGCACCCTCGGATGGAGTTCATCCGGGCCTGCTGACTTAAACACATCCAGTCCTTTCAAGTGACTCTGCAAGATCTCAGGGTCAATGCTTGGTAGTCTGGCGCCCTCTATGATCCCATTGTGAGACTTGTTTTGCCCCTCGTTTAGGAATACTGAGGCAAAGAACTCATTGAGGAGTTCAGCCTTGTCCTCCCTGTCTGTCACCAATTGCTTTTGCCCATTCAGTAGTGGTCCTATACCACCCTGGGCCTTCCTTTTACTCCCTATGTATGTGAAAAACAATTTTTTGTTATCCTTAACTTGGGATGCCATCCTCAGCTCCATGGTAGCTTTGGCCTTTCTAACTGCATCCTTTATTATCCTTTAAAGGATAATAAAGTATTATTCTTTGATGTTTTTGTGTGTATACAATCAGTTCATGAATTGGCAAATGCCTTGTGGCTGGCTGCTGTTAGGGATGTGTCTTTGTCTCTTGAGGTTTATGTCTGCTGTATGGAGTGGGGGACAGTGCAAAATTATAGTCTTGGGGTGTGGAGCATAGCTGGGGCTATGATACTGTGAATAGTTAAAAACTTTTGGGAATATACAAAGAAAGACAATTTACAAAACCTTAATTCAAGGTTTGGACACAGAAGTGTTATGATGAGCGGACAATATATTTCCACTGATGGTGTCCCTAAAACACAGGGGGTAATGGGAGATGTAGTAAAATATAGTATATAGTTGGGCAGGCAAGATCAGAAAGACAGAAGTCAGCAGCAGGGAACTGGATGCCAGCCAGACGTGGTGGAATCCAAAGTCGGGGACCATTTCTGAATATGTAATCAGTGAGCAAAACACCTTCAACAGCGCTGAAGGAAATAGCTCCATAAAAATGGTGCTGCATGGTCATTTGGATGAAGAAACATTGATATGGACAACACAGTCTGTCCTTTGTTGGGAGCAATGATTAAAACATGGGATCAGCAGAGTCAAACTGGATGCCAGCAATGCACAGCGGACACAAAAAAGAAAAGTGCTTTGCTAAGCGATACCAATTGTTTTCCCACAAGAGAATTTCCCATTAAAAAATTGGAGTCTTGTACTCAAGGATGCCTAACATAGTTCAAGATAAATATTCCTAGAGGCACCAGCACACACTGAAGCTGTGACTGAAGTATATTTCAGGTCCATCAACAAAAACTAATTTTTTTATTTTTTTTTAACTGAAAAGATTTTAATTAAATTGATTCACTTATTAAAGAGCAAGAAATTATCCATAGGCAGACTCCTGTGTCAGGCTTTGCAGCAGCACTTGCTGTGAAAAGGAATTCATTACACAAAAAACCCCTAACAGCTGACCTGCTAAGTACATGAAATTACAAGTGAATTTAAGCAGCACCTGGTGGTGTAAGGGTGTCAGAACACACAAAGTCACAAATTTACCTGCACGTGAAATGCACATGTGCATGAATTATCACAATAAAAAGAAGCTTCCTAGAACAATTGGCCACAGTCAAATTAAAACATATTGGAGGTGGTCTAAGTTGCCATGATCAATCAAAATCTGTCATGAAAAGAAAGCAATGCACATGGTTATGCCATTATGTTTCATAAATGGCAGTTGTTTGTAATGGTCAGTAACGTGTATGAGGATGACGTGTAACATGTAGAAACACCCATTCTCAGTCATAGATTACATGCCACTCTGCCTCTCACTTCTTTCTCTTTGCAGGTTTGGTTTATTCTTCCCACTAGTCTTCCTCTTCCCTTCAATCAGTGTTTCATTTCTCATTTCTCTCTCCTCACCTTCTCTTCTTCTCTCCTCTTGTTCTTCATGCTGACTGGATTCTTCCCTCATTGCTTTATTCAATAAAGCCTCCTCCAAAACCACTGATCCCACCACACCTTTCTTTCCTACCTTCTTTCATCCCTTCTTCCCCACCTTGTTCCATCCTCCATCAGATTGTGGATCTTCACTTCCGCTCTCTGATTCATTTCTCATCTCTTGGTCTGCTTTCCCTTCCTTAAGCATCACTTTTCTCACCAAGACCACTGCTGATGCAGTCCTGAACTCCTCCTCTATCCTGGTGTTCTGTCACTATCACCTCTATCAATTGTAGCATTAATCCAGGCTGTATATCAGGCATCCACCCAGCCACTACACTTGATCTAGGTCAAGTATAATGTATGCGTTGTGCAATGTAATGCATTGTGTGCATTGAAAACATGATATGTGTGGAACAGAAGGGGAGCAACCCTGTGGAGTCCCACTAATTGGGACTCTGGGCTACAAAGCCCAGAGGCACCTGGAAGCAGGAAGGTAAAGTGATGAGAAACCCTGCAGAGCTCTGCTGCTGTGATGCTGGACTGCAAATCCCAGAGTGGTGGTGTGCCTTATGTCCATGATGGCCTTGGGGACCCCTCCTGGGAGTTAGGGATGGGAACCCCTCTCAGGGACCTTCTTGAGGGGGAGGATGGAGAGGAGGAGGAGGAGGAGGGACCCTTTGTTATTCTCAAGTCTCTGCTTTTATATTCTCCTTCCCTCCTGATGACTCCTCATCCATGGCTGTCGCTGGTTGATCTCTCTCTGTGTTTGTCACACTACCCACATAGTTCATCACATGCACACATACTAATTTGGTTCTTCTGGGCTATCTCCTAATTTGGTCTGTTCCCCCAAAACTGGGACTCAGGCCCCCCTCCTCTGAGGCCTTGTTATCTGATGCCACCTTATCTCATGTTATGGAACAGTATGGTACATGCCCCCAGTTTCTCAGACTGTGTGTCCTTGTTTGTTAGACAGTTTTTGAAGGCTGAGAAACTCTGTGCGTGTGAGATCCAGGTTCTTAAAAATCAATTAACCCTTGCTGCCCACCCTGAACCATTGTAATTTATACAGGGGTGTATGTATAAGCCAATTCGCAAAAAGCAAACCTTTAAATATGATTTTCTAAGTCAACGTGGCTATCAGCTTTTTTTGGCTCATGTGGCCAATAATGTCACCAATAAATGTTGCATGCATGCATGCAGCCACAGCAGGCACACGGCATTGAATGCAGCCCGGCAGCTTGCAGAGCATCCTCCTGCCAGTAAGTCTGTGGGAGGGGAAGGACATGGAGGAGGGAAAGGGAGTGGGGGGGGCAGATTGAGGTCCCTGTGGTGAGGGAGGGAGTGGAGTGGGGGTAGGGGCAGGCACTGCCCAGCCCAGGCAGTGAATGCAACCCCGGGAGAAAGACAGAGCTGTGGGCAACTCATCTGGAGGAGACATAAGCAGGAGGTGGCTCCCTGCCTGTGTGTGCACCTCAAAGAGAGGCATGGGAGACATGTGCTGAACTTCCCAGATTTGTGTGTGGGGCAGAGGCAGGCTGCTGCTGTGGGCTCGGGGCCAGGGGCTACACCAGCCTCTTCCTGGAAGGGGGGCTGGGCCAGGACTGCGCTTGGGAAGGCTGGGGGAATTTTGGGGTGTCTATAGCCTGCCCTGTACCTACCCCTCCCAGCACCACTGCCACTCACCCCAGGCACAGCCCCAGCCTAGCCCTTGCCAGGAAAAGGACAGTGCAGCTCCTGGCCCTAAGCCTGCAGTGGGCAGCTTGCTTCCATTCTGCACACAAATCCAGGGGGCCACATGCCCCCCTTGTCTCCCCTGGGGGTGTGCACAGCAGCGGGGAACTGCACCTCCTTTCTACCCCCTGGGTCCCCTGGACAAGTTGCCTGCAGGGTCACATGCACCGCTCTGGCTGGGCAGTGTCTGACCCTCCCCGACTCCCTCCCTCACTGTGGGGGCCTCAATCTGCACCCCCCAGGCCACTTCCCTCCCCTCCCTCACCTCTTCCTTCTTACAGACTTACTCGCAGGAAGCTGGTCTCCAAGCTGCCGGGCTGCACTCCTGTACATTGGCTATTGGATTGGTATCAGCCAATATGGCTGGCTAATAATTGGCCATTGGTATTGGCTAGGCAAATCTTTATCAATGCACCCCTAATATTAATCAGTGTTCTAGAAAGGCCTACTAAATGTTTGTCATGATTATGTCTCTAGTTTTGAAAAAAAACCCCTGCTTTTTAAATGGAAATAGGTCTGCCACAGGAGCTAAGCCGCAGCCACATCCAAGCAAAACAATATAGCAGGCAAGCAGAACAATCTTGCACATGGAGCACCAGCAGTATGCACAGAGAAGTCAAGGAAAGATGGTTCAACAGTATGTTGTTCTGAACTGTAGAACAATGAGGGCAGAAATTCTGTCAGTCTTCCTACTGTTCCAGCTTTGTTTTTCTGTCTCCTTCCTCACAATGTTCTTTCACTCTCTTCCCCTCTTTACACCATTACTCCCACTTCATCTTTTATTTGGTCAAGCTAACAACTTTGGACAGTCTATTGGTTCTGGTTCTCAACACTCTCATTCTTTTCACAAGTCAACTAGGAAGAGAATTTTTTTTTTTTAAATTAATTTCTTCGTTATTACGAAGAGTCCCTCAAATATTTTGTCTCAGTATCCTGGAACCTGTGGACTATCTCAGACTGTATCCAATGTGTGTCCAGGTAATCATTTGCAATAAGAAATTCACTGATTTTGTTTGTGATATATTCCCCTAAAGTGTGTTATTTTTCCTGCCCCCTGATTGGATGATTGAGTGATTATGAAATACTTCTGCTTTTGCCTAATACAAATCTAGTTTAATCACATAATGGATTTGATTTCTGAATAAAATAAGTTTATGGTCTGGACTTTTGATCCACTGCTTGTGATGACTAGTGCTTAATGCTCGGAGGTGGTACAGTGATACAGATATGCATATATTGACTACTGAAAAATATTTGTCATGCCAGGAAATGGTCATGCGAAAATTTAATGGAAATCAGTTTTTAACAGAGTTCGAGTCTCTGTACTGCCCAGCCCATTCATTTCCTCTCTGCCTCTTCACTAAATGAATTTTACATCTATTTTATTGTGGAAAAGCCATGCCCAAGAGATAAGATTTGCATTTAGGTCATGGTTCAGTATAGTGCTTGAAACACATTTAACTTTAATCCTGTAGAAAGGATAAACATAGGCATAAGTTTCTGTTGAACTGGGGTCTTTGGCCTAAACCCAGAAAGGCTGATAGAGTGAATTTAAGTGTCTAAATCAAAGTCTGTGATCCTGAAAACTGCTCCTCACCTGCTGCCTAGTCCTAGATTTTATAGATGCCTCTATTTTATAGATGCCAATTTTATAGATGCCTCTATTTTCAACATCAAAGTGTTCTGGGACACTCTTAAATGTGCCCCAACACATTATGATTAGCCAAGTCTGATGATTAATTGAGTCTGCTGTAGTGTTGTAATCAGAATGCTCCAGTATGATGCAGCGTCTCGTGTATTCAGCATCCCACATTTCAAAATGGCAGTGGGGGCACTAACTAAAGCTCATGGAAGGAGCTTTAGTTAAAGTTCCCCTGCTGCCATTTTGAAATGCAGGACACTGAATACATAAGTCGCTGCAAGCATTTTAATTAGAGCGGCTCTCAGGAGCTGCTCTAATTACAATGCCTTCTCCCCAAACCCCAAAGCATGTGTATAGGCAGTTGTGGAGAAGTAGGAAGTATACAGTAGGGCAGGTGATGGGGGAGGAAGTAAGGAAGCAAGCGGTGGAGAAGCATTCAAGGACAGGGAATAGGGGACAGGTAGTAGGGGGCAGGCAATGTGAAAGCAGTGTGAGGTCCTGCCCTGCCACCCTGTGGCCCTGCCACCTGCCCACTCACATTTACCTTGTGCCTTCCCCCCGGCCTCAGCCTCAGGCCCCTGCCCCCTCCCCACATTTCCCTCTGCCTCGCACACTACTATTGCCATACATAGCCTCAGGTCCCCATCCTCCTTTCCCCATCCCTTCCAAGCCTGTATCCCACACCTGCCACTGCCCCTCCCTTACCTTTGCTCTGGCATCATCCCTGCCACAGCCTGGGGCACTGATCACAGCTCCACCAGCATGCTACAGATTGCAGCAGGGACAGAGCCTGAGAGTGCCATAGCAAAGATGGCAGGGACAGAAGCATCATGTGGAGAGAGAAGGGGAAGCCAGTGTGGGGTTGGGCTCAGAGCCACAGCCACAGCAGCTGCCTGCCCCCTCTACCTCTTACTTGATTCTGAGAAGTAGGGTTCCCCACCATGTTATGTGGAGAACAACTCTCATCTTGGAATTGAGTAAATATGGTAATTTCACCAATGAGGGGTTCAGTATTGCAGGCACGCTCACAGCATGCCTGTGATTTCTTGATCAACATAAACCACTGCTTTCTTTTAAGACACATCTGAAGAAAGTGATGATGTGTTACCAGACATTTTATTAATTCTGCCTATTTCTGTAGTTGTTTTTTCATGTTTACTTAAAGATGAAATTCATATACTGGACAGCTGACTGTGAGATATCTAGCACTAAGCAATGGTTACTTTAGTATGGGTCAGACTATGGAATGTAGTAATGGGAGTGGTAGATTCTCTCAGTGCCAGGAAGTGAACAGCCAGATCTGCGGGCCAATCAGGGACCAAAGTTACTGGCTTGAGGCAAAAAACAGAGTCCAGGCATGAACTGAGTCAGATCCAGAGGCAAGTACAGTCTACAAGCTATGTGGATCACGAAACCAGGAGGTCAAAAAGAGAGTGAAATCTACAAGCAATCTAAGTCAGGAAGTCAAAAAGCAAGTCAGTCAGCAGAGTGCAGTCTAGGATCAGAAAAATCCCTGCTGCTCAGAGACTTGATGTTCCTCTCCCTATTTTTATATAGGGGAAGTCAAGGTTTGCATGATAGGAGCCAACCACTCATGTATTAGGAAGTAGGCAGAGTCTTGGGAACTGCCGGATTTTTTTAACAGGTCCAGTCCAGTTTCTGAGAATAACAACAGGAAGGCAGGTTGTAGTAGATCAGGGGTTGTCAACCAGGGGTACAAGTACCCCTGGGGGTACTTGGGAAGGCCCCAGGGGGTACATGGTGATGGCACAGAGAAGTGGGCATACTTGGGAAGTGGTGGCACAGAGAAGTGGGGATACTTGGGCACAGGAAAGGGTTACCTGGCAGCAACACAGAGTGTATAGATGGCGCTGGTGGCTGTGTGAAAGCTGCTCGCACCGCCAGCTTTGTGTCTGGCCATCTGTCAGCAACCCCCTCCCCCGCTCCCTGGCCAGCCATCAGTACCCACCCCCCCACAACTCCACATCTGGAAGGGGTACCTTCCAGAGAGGGGACCATGCTTAATCATCATATGTTCCCATGGGGTAATAATTTCCTATCCCAGATGCATATTTTTTGCAGTATCTTAAAGTTAATTAATTCTAAAAAAAAAAAAAAAATCTTTTTAGGACATTGTCAGTGGCACCACAGTGCACAATATATCCAAAGAACAGCCAGCTTACATGAATGGTTTGCTCTTTGTGGGTGAAAAACTGCCCAGGGTAACATGTTACCCTAGGCGCGAATGCGTTTTTCTATATGGGGTAACAACTTACCCCAATTGGGGTAACTTGTTAAAGAAGGGTGTTTGTATCCGAAAGCTTGCAAAGAACAATTTTTACAACAACTTAGTTGGTCTAATAAAAGAGATCACATGTATCCAAAGAACCTTGTCTGCCACAATTTTGTTGACAAGTTTCCTTGGGTGAATCTGATATCTTTTATTAGACCAACAATTTTGTTGAAGCATTTACCAGGAAGCCAATCTGAAGGAAGGAAAAGGAGTAAGGAGGCTTTGTTGTTTAAGTTTTTCCCACCTCTACCACTTCAGTGTTTGACTATGAAATGGAATGCTACAACAGTACTTTGGCACTACAAACCTGTAGTACCTAGTACTTTTGGTACATTAGCTGCATCAAGATGTTCAGACTTCAGTATTTAGACAAATCAGGATGTAGACAAAAGTTACATTTGTAACACAATTAGTGCTCTACAGCCATGCCATGACACACATGCACAGCTGGAGAGCGCTTTTAAACCAGCCAATCATGTGAAAAATTAACCCTTTCCAAATGAAGTATCATATGAAGGTGCTCTGCTTTAGAGCACCTCAGGGAATTTGTGTACTCTAGGTTTAATTTGTTGTGCAATTGGGGCTGGGCTGATGCAGCCCAGTCCCACCCGTGAGGCTGGCAGCAGGAAGGGAGGGAAAAGCCAGCCGCACGTAG
>NW_005842698.1:71117-72487 GCF_000455745.1 Alligator sinensis
GTAGGGCTGGGGAGAGGGCCAATTCCTTAGCTGGCTGTTTGCCTGCAGGCAGGCTTGATCCCCCACACCCAACAGGTAAACATCTATTGCTCTAACTCTAGCTTTATGTAAGGTGCCATGAGTTAAAGCATGGGCCTGCACATTAGGGCTGTGCGAGGCATGCTTCGGATCTGGAGAAGCTTTGGATGATTCGGCTTCTGAAGCAGCATGTCTGGATCAAAGCGCTGGCTTCTTTAGGCTTTCCAAAGCGGTCGGAGCTTCTGAACCACTTTGGAAAAGCTTTGGAGCTGCCTGAGAGATCCAACCATAGGGTATAATGGGGAATCAATGAAATATCAATAACTTTGTTGTTTTTTGTCTGATTTGGATGGAACATGCAGGAGTGGTACCCACTGCTGAGATCATGAAGTTTACCAAGCTTCAAGAATAGCGGTGCAGGGGTTCAGGGGGAACTGCACCCCAAATTCTTGAAAGAAAACTCATGTCACATGTGTGTGTTAAGCCACAAGGGGGTGAAAGCTGCAGGGGTTGTAGGTCCTGCTGAGGACACACAGCCTGCCAAGTTTCAAGGTGATAGGTGCAGGGGTTTGGGGGGAACTACACCTCAAGCTGCTGACAGGCAAAATTCATGACACAAATGACCCTGTGTGTGTTAAGGCACAGCGGGCTGAAAACTGCAGGGTGTCTGCATCAAGGGAGTCAACCGGCGACTCCAGAGTTGGTGTCTTCAGGAGAGCTTCAGATCCTACAGCCACGACCAGCACTTTCAGGGAGGAGGCTTCCTGGGAGATGACAATCTTCGTCTCTCTCCCAGAGGTAAGTATCTGTTCGCCTACAGGTTGGCTCATCTCCTCCGAAGAGCTTTAAACTAGGCTCAACGGGGGTCGGGGAACTGGTGGTCGAAGAGAGCCCAGGGTTGGTAAACCACAAACAAGATGCCAGATTGCACCAGGTAAGTATTAAGGGGTCAGTAAGCCATAAACAAGGCACCAGACCACACCAGGTAAGTAATAAAGGGAACACATGCCATCAAGGCACAGGGGCACCAAAAGCCCCCTTTGGGGGACTAAAATGTCTTTATACAAGTTCCAGGAGTATGGGGAACAAGCAGGAGGAGCTCACACTTTTGCTTGTAGCACCCAGTATGACCTAGTCGGGGGTAGCACTCTATGTTAAGGAGCAGTACACGTCTTCCACCATCAAGGCAGGGGTGGAGGAGGGGAACACTGAGGCATTGTGGGTCAGAATCCAGGGGGGGCCAGGGGAAAAGGACTTGGTTGTGGGGGTCTACTACAAGCCTCCTCAACAGGATTGAGAGCTAGATGATGTATTCTCCGGGCAGCTAGCAGACGCCACACAGGCGAGGGAGG
>NW_005842698.1:73682-80625 GCF_000455745.1 Alligator sinensis
TGCACCCAGAGAGTGGTGGTGGATGGTTCCTTCTCGGCCTGGAGGGAGGTGGGCAGTGGGGTCCCGCAGGGTTCGGTCCTTGGACCGATATTATTTAATATCTTCATCAGCGATTTGGACAAGGGCGTGGAGAGCACCCTCTCCAAGTTCGCTGATGTTATAAAGTTATGGGGCAAAGTTAGTACAGCGGAGGGCAGGGAGCAGATTCAGGCTGACCTGGACAGGTTGGATCAATGGGCAGAGAGAAATAGGATGTGATTTAATGAAGGAGGAATCCCCAGCACACCTATAGGTTGGGGAGTGTCCTTCTCAGTAGCTCAGAAGCAGAGAGGGATCTTGGAGTCATAACTGACTCCAAGATGAACATGAGCCGGCAGTGTAACGAGACCATCAACAAGGCCAATCGCACCTTGTCGTGCATTAGCAGGTGCATGACTAATAGATCAAAGGAGGTGATGCTCCCCCTCTATGCGGCACTGGTCAGGCTGCAGTTGGAGTACTGTGTCCAGTTTTGGGTGCCGCACTTCAAAAGGGACAAGGGGAATCTCGAGAGGGTCCAGAGGAGGGCCACTCACATGATTAGTGGACTTCATGATAGACCCTACGGGGAGGTTGAGAGAGCTGAATCTCTTCAGCCTTCACAAGAGATGGCTGAGGGGAGATCTTGTAACTGCCTATAAATTTATTAGGGGAGGTCAACAGGGAATAGAGAATGCGCTGTTTACTAAGGCGCCCCAGGGAGTGATTTGGAATAATGGGTGTAAACTAGTTGAGAGTGGATTTAGGTTAGAAATTAGGAAGAAATCTTTCACAGTAAGGGTGGCCAGGATCTGGAATGGGCTTCCAAGAGAGGTGGTGCTATTACCTAGCTTGGAGGTCTTCAAGAAGAGGCTAGATAGTCACCTCATCTGACCTCAGTCCTCTTTCCTGCTGGGGCAGGGGGTCTGACACGATGATCCATTGTGGTCCCTTCTGACTCTACAATCTATGAATCTATGAAAACTTGTATTACAGTGAGAGGGAGAGGGCAGCTCTGAAGCACTACAAAGTATTTCGTGCAGCTGAGTCAGTGCTAGCTGCAGGAAAGTAAGTAACCCACAGAAAACAAGGCCAGGAGCTAATAAAGCAGTAAATAATAGGTCTGTGTGAGTCAGAGTGATCTGATTCGGCTTCGGATCCAGCCGCTTTGGATGGCCGTGATCCAATCTGGAGCTCTGGATCAGTTTGCTGCTTTGATCTGGCCGAAGCGGCGCCGAAACTTTAGAGCTGCCTTGGAGCTCTGATTTGGTTGCAGCTTGCAGAAATGCTAGTCCCTGGTGAGGCCACAAAGTCTGCCAAGTTTCAAGAAGATCGGTGCAGGGGTTTGAAGGGAACTGCACCCCAAATGCTTAAAACCAAAACTCCTGTCATATCTATGTGTTAAGGTGCATGGGCTGAAAACTGCAGGGATGCTAGCCCCTGGTGAGGCCACAAAGCCTGCTAAGTGTAAAGAAGATTGGTGCAGGGGTTTGGGAGGAACTGCACCCCAAGCTGCTGACAGGCAAAACTCGTCATGTGGATGGGTGCTTGGGCAACTGCATCTGTCTTGGGGCACAAGGGGGTTAAATCTACTGCAGGCCTGAGTGCTGTGCCCTGCCAGGCCATGAAGCCTACCAGTTATGTGCGTCTGTCTGGGGGAGTCTGTCGTCCAGGGCCCTGCACCCCAAGCTGCTGACAGGCAAAACTCATCATGTGGGTGGGTGCTTGGGTGACTGCATCTGTCTTGGGGCACAGCGGGGTTAAATCTAGTGCAGGCCTGGGTGCTGGGCCCTGCCAGGCCACAAAGCCTGCCAGCTGTGTGTGTCTCACTGGGGTGTCTGTCATCTGGGGCCCTGCACCCCAAGCTGCTGATAGGCAAACCTTGTCATGTGGGTGGGTGACATTGTGTGTGTGTGTTAAGGTGTGCCCTTCCTGTCACTGGGGCCCATGGCAGTATGCCCCACTGAGGCCTCCTCCTCCCCTACAGCCTCACACCCATTCCTCCACTTTACATGACAACAGGTAAAATAACTTAGCTGGCTCAACACCAGTAGCATCAGCATCAAAAGTACCCAAACAGAACTATCACTGAGCCTTTTTTTTTTATAAAGGAATTGACAGCAAGAAGTACAGATGTTGTGCTGTGTTGGACATACGATGTTCTTCATGGTGTGTGATGGCTTCTTGTGTTTTTATGTCTATATGTGTATTATGAAAAAAAAAGGAGTACTTAAAAAAAATGTATCTTTGGAAGCTTTAGGGTTGAAAACCCCTTTTTCAGGCTGAGGAAGTACCTGCAGTTGGTCCTGGATGGAAGGAACAGTAAAGAAGCCAGAGGCTGGCTTGGCCCAAACTGCAGGCAAGAAAGCCAGTCAGTGAAAATGGAAATGGAGGCGTCAGGGGATGAGGGACAGGCTGGGGGAGGGGGGGGAGGAAAGGGGATGTAGCAGCTGAGGTAAAAGTGCAGAGGTACCTGGGGTGTCAGATGTCCGGCAGGTCGTAGTGTGCCAGAATTCCACTGTCTATATTGAGTCAATGAGTTTGTCTAGGAGGCTGATGAAGTGCAGTTCATAGGCCCAGCTCTGAAAAGTGGTTTGCATTGTAATTTGTTCCCTTTTAGGAACACGAGCTGCTGCACCAACGTAGGATCCAAGCAGGTGCGGTGAGGTGTGACAACATACCCAGCAATGCTGAACAACCTTTTGCTTGGAACACTGGTCAGTGGACAGGACAGGTGTTGCGGGGCAATCATGGCCAGATCCTGCCATATCTGCCTGCAGTTTGCCCTGTAGGTGAAGGGGTCACAGTCCAGTGGCTCCACATCCCCAGCAAGATAGGTGGCCACTGAAGCCTTGGCGCTACCTGCCCGAGGCTGGGGTCTGGTGCGTTTGGACCCCAGCATTGAAGCCATGCCCATGGCCCCCATTGGCAGTGGCTGGAGTGGAGGAGACTGGCTGGTGCTGGTGCTGGTGCTGGCACTGGTGCTGGTGCTGGGAGTGCTGGCACGGGAAAGTAGATCCCCCTCTTCCACATCCCCTTGCCTCTGCACTTCGGCCTCCCTTTGTTCACCAGCTCCTGCATCCAGTGATCAAGGGTTTTGGGGCTGCCAGTGCACATGATCCCTTCACCCTCGGGTCGCACATGCCCACCATCATGTGGACCGTACTGGACTGCAAGGGATCCATCCATCTCCTGATGCCCTCCTTCAGCCACCTCACCAGTGCCTGCACATCTGGTGACATCAGTCTGCCCCAGCCAGGAACATCGATCCCCTGGAATTTCTCCATTTGGTTCTCCAGTTCCCTCACTATGGGAATGACCTGGCTGAGGAGGGCATCACCAGCGCTAAGGGTCTCAGTGGCCTCGAGGAAGGTCTTAAGAACCACCAAGTTTTGGGAGATGGTACCCCACTCAGCTCTGTTCAGGGGAGTGCTAATCCCAATCTCCCCAAGCAAGGCCATCTCATGTATGGCCTTCTGTTGCTCCACCAGCCTCTTGAGCATCAGGTATGTGGAGTTGCACCAAGTTTCCACATCCTGTATGATTCTGTGTTGCGGGATGCTCAGCTCTGCCTGTTTCTCCCACAGCATCTTGTTCCCCTTGTTGCTGTGATGGAAGTAGCCTGCCACCTTCCTGCATTTTGAAATCAGCTGGCTTGTAGCAGTACTGGTGGCAGCACCATCACCGGCAGCCCTGTCCCCCTCCAAGGCATCCCTCACTATTAGGTGCAGCCTGTATGCCACATAGCGGATGCCAACAAAGTTGGCATCATGGACAGCCTTCACCATATTGGCCCAATTGTCAGTAACCATTAACCATGGGTGAGCTCAGCCTGCCCAACCAGCCACCCCTGCACCATGTGGTTCATGGCCCCCATGATCTCCCTTGCTGTGTGGAACTCATCCAGCACCATGGCTTGCAGTAGAGCCCACCGATGGCCTGACTGAGCACACCAGTGCCCCTTGAGGGAGAGGTAGGCGTGATCACCACCCTGGCTGCTCCAGATGTTGGAGGTGAAGTGTAAGGCTACCTGTGGCCCTGCCTTGCACAGGTCCTCCCTCAAGTACTCCCTGCATGCCTCATATAGGGAGGGCACCACTGCCCTGCTAAATGTGGTGCATGTGGGCACTTTGTAAAATGGAGCCAGAAGTGCTACAAGCCACCTGAACCCTGGCCGCTCAATTAGGGAGAAGGGCTGGCTATCCAAAGCAAGCATCTCCTCAATGCTCTGGGTGATCTCGCACACCTTGGCAACATGTCCACCTTTCTGTCCACCTTTCCCCTACTGGTCCAGGGTGGCCTGCCTCTGCTTTGGGGGTAAGGAGGCTTTGGAGTGAGTGGGGGACTTCCCTTTTGGTGCACACGCACTAGTGCCAGGCTGAGCAGCAGGAAGAAGGGCAAGGGGGTGGTGCCTCCTTAGATGCAGCAGGATCGCCGTGGTGGAGAAGTTTCTCATGTCCTTGCTACGGCTCATGTGCCTTTGGCAGTGCTGGCGAATGAGAAACCTGGGATCATCTGTCACCTCAAAATGATCCCACACTACACTACTCCCCTGCTTCTGGGTTGATGGCGAGGATCCTGACTTTTCCCCCTTCTCATCAGGCTGAGGCTGAACAGCAGGAGGAGCTGCCTCAGCTGAGCCACTTGCCTTCACAACCTCAGCTTCATTCGAGGTGCTGCTTTCTGGAGGAGACCTGGGTCTAGGGGAAACTTGAGGGGTGTGGAGCACAAACTCTGATTCCCTCTCAGTCCCCAGAATTGCTTGAGCCAGCACGCTCAGCATCCCTGGTTCTGGTTCTGGCTCCAGCTCCTCCTCTGGCAGTGGGAGGCTCATGCTGAGAGCTGAAATTGGGGTGGAGGAGGCAGTGATTCCACTGCTGGTGCCTACTTCTGGACTGAGTGAAGGTGGTGTAGGTACAGGGGCATCAGGTGCCGACACTGCTCCCGTTGCCTGGCTTCCACTGGCAGCACTGATGTCATGGCTGCTCGAGAATAGAATGCGTCTGTGTTTGGGATGGGGGGGAGACTTGCAGCTCTAGCTCTCCCCCTACCCCCTCTCCCTCCCCTGCCAAAAGACCTGGCCCCTGCCTTTCCAGCACACTTCATATTGATCTTTCCTGTGCTGCAAAAGGTCTGTGTGTGTGTGTGTGTGTGTGTGTGTGTGTGTGTGTGTGTGAATCCTTTTGTATATCTGTCTGCCTTGTTCTCCTGTGAATATCTGTGTCTTGTTCTGCTGTGAATAATATTATCTATATGTCTTCGTGTGTCTCAATATATTGTTTGTCTTCTGCTGTGAATAATATTATCTGTGTGTCTTCATGTGTCTCAATATACTGTCTGTCTTCTTCTGCTGTGAATATTATCTGTGTGTCTTCGTGTGTCTCAATATATTGTCTGTCATCTGCTGTGAATATTATCTGTGTGTCTTCATGTGTCTCAATATACTGTCTGTCTTCTTCTGCTGTGAATATTATCTGTGTGTCTTCGTGTGTCTCAATATATTGTCTGTCATCTGCTGTGAATATTATCTGTGTGTCTTCATGTGTCTCAATATACTGTCTGTCTTCTTCTGCTGTGAATATTATCTGTGTGTCTTCGTGTGTCTCAATATATTGTCTGTCATCTGCTGTGAATATTATCTGTGTGTCTTCATGTGTCTCAATATACTGTCTGTCTTCTTCTGCTGTGAATATTATCTGTGTGTCTTCGTGTGTCTCAATATATTGTCTGTCATCTGCTGTGAATATTATCTGTGTGTCTTCATGTGTCTCAATATACTGTCTGTCTTCTTCTGCTGTGAATATTATCTGTGTGTCTTCGTGTGTCTCAATATATTGTCTGTCATCTGCTGTGAATATTATCTGTGTGTCTTCATGTGTCTCAATATATTATCTGTGTCCTGTTCTTTTGTAAATATCTGTGTGTCTTGTTCTGCTGTGAATATCTGTCTGTCTTCTTCCGCTGTGATTTTTTTTTCTATATTCTGCGTCTCTGTGTATGTGTGTACATGTGTGCATGCGTGCATGCAAGCAATCTGTGCCTCCCTGCACAGTGATAGATAACACTGGCTGGGAAAACAACTTTCTTTTTGCAAAGTTTCCAAAAAAAGAGTAAATATCAAACCAAAGAAATAAATTGAATTGTAATACTACTAATAATTGAATAGAATAGCTAAGCTAAGCTAAGGTAAGCTAAGGTAAATACTACCCACTCCTTCATAACAAGAAAAAGGAACAGGCTTTTATGCTATTTTTAGTCCCACCCCACAGACACTGCCTTTGGAAAGGTAGCCAGGGAGAAATCCTTCTCACTGACTGTCTACAGACATCAGTCTTCCCCCCACCCCACTCTCCCCTCCCACTCTCCATCCCTCCCCCGCTCCCCCTGCCTCTTCTAATTGCCTCAAAATGTCTGAAGCAGGTCTGAAACATCTGAAGCTGATCCAAAGCATTTTGGATGCTCTGACCAGTCCGGGTACCATTGCTGGGACCCCACTTTGATCCAGAAGTGTCGCTTCGGATGCCAAAACATCAGATCTGAAGCGGGATCTGAAGGCTCACACAGCCCTAGTAAATAACTGTCTGGAAGCAAGCTGTTTTGCAGTAGGTTACAATGCATAGAGCTCCAGGAACTTGGTTAACTAGGAACTTCAACAGAGCTCAATAGGCTTAAGCAGAGGAAAGCAGGCTGATAGGGCTGTGTGAAGCTTCAGGTGGTGATTCAATTTACAGGAGATTCAGCCCGATTCAGTGGCCGAATCTCTGAATCTGAATCGAATCAGGAGACCAATTTAAAGGTCCAAATTAATTCAAAGGTCTCTGAATCTTCAGAAAAGATTTGGAGAGCTTTAATGATTCAGACAGTCCCCAGTGGCTGCAGCAGGAAGCCACAGGTCACTCTGAGCTGGTAAGTACTAGGGGCAGTG
>NW_005842698.1:80763-91184 GCF_000455745.1 Alligator sinensis
CTTCACAAGCCCCTCGACCCTGCCCCCCCTCGCTCCCCCAGCCCCACCAGGGGTGCCTCACCCAGGCCAGCTCTTGCCCTTTAAGGACAAAAAAGTTAAGAAAAGCCCCAGGACTCACCACTCCTGCAGCGATCTCAGGGCTTCAGGGGCCTTGTGCAGAGTCCCCCATATGGTGCGGGGCAGTGGGGATCACCACCCGCTGGCAGGAGCTATGAATGCAGGATTTTTGTTGGTTGTTTTTTTTTCTTAAGGGGCTGGAGTTGGCCTGGGTGGTGCAACTGTGGAGGGGCTGGGGGAGCAGGGTGGGGTTGAGGGGCTCATGCAGAGCCCCCCACACAGCATGGGGCAGTGGGGATCACCTCCCACCCGGCAGCACCTGGTGAATCGGGGCTTTTTTTTTTAACAAGTGTTGGGAGTTGGGGTGAGCGGGACTGCCATTGCCAGGCTGGGAAAGGGGTGGGGGATGGGCCTGGCCTGGCTGATTTGGAGATTCGGCAGGAGCAGAATCTCCAAATCAGAGTCATCCAAATCAAATCGGGACAGTGATTCAAATCACCGAATCGAATCACTGTTCCCTGAATCAGCTGAATCCAAATCCGAAGCAAATACTAGCCACTTCATACAGGCTAGTTGAAGAGAAACAGCTGTGCCTAACTGAAATGTAATGTGACAGGAAGGGGTGGTATAAACCTTGCTTCTAAGCTAGAGAAAGCAGTCCAGCCCTGAACATTTACAAAAGAGCTCTCATGAGCGTAGATTGCTCAAATGAAGGTGCCCTGAACTTCTGGAGGAGCTATCTGTTTGGGGATAGGAGTTTGCTGTGGTATAAAGACCCAGAGGGGATTTAAGTACTTTGATTTAGACTAGCTTGTTTATGTTGGTGGTTTCATTATGAGCCTTGGGTGTGGCTTTAGGGACAATTGAAGGCTATGGTGAGTGCCTTGCGGGGAGGCATTGTGCATTTGATAAGCAGGCTTACAGTCCCATATAACACTTCTAATCTATGGACTAGCAGAAGAGAGGTTGGGAAAGACTAGCCAGTCAGGGACTTGGTGAACTGAGGTAAACACAACAAGGAAGCCTGGTGAACTGAATTAAGGATGACAAAGGGCAAGTGACCCCAGTGGCATTAGCAGAAGGGTTAGTTACAGACCCTGGAGAAAAACTGTTCAGGAAAGTGCCTAGTGGCAAGTCCCCTAGAAGGATTGGTTAGGGCAGGGGTGGACAAAATATGGCCCCTGGGTTGGATTGATTGTATCTGTTGACTGATTGATTGGGCCTGTTAACTGATTGTATCTGGCCCACAAGCCAGATGGTGGCTCTGGATGCTGGTTCATGCTGGGCAGATGGGAAACGGTATCAGATGTGGATCCTGCCGGCAGGTTCCCACTAGGAATCAGGGTGCCTGGCTGGGACCACACTGAAGCACTGATGCAGAAGCATCATGTATGAACCCAGGCAGACACCACAATCCCCAGTGGGAACCTGCCAGCAGTGTCCCCAGCTGATGCTGGAGCCTGCCTGACGCTCTTTCCTGAGCACAGGGCAGGAGCTAGTGTAGACTGTGGATAGGGCAGGGATGTTGTGGATTGGGGTGTGCTGTAGTTGCAGAACAGTTCAGGTGGGGGGGAGAGAGCAAGAGATCAACCAGGAGAGAGAGAGAGATGAAGCCCTGCCCATCCCTTGCCTACAATAAGCGGCAGCAGTGGCCTGGCAGAAGCTGCTGCTGGTCACCAAGAAAATGTGGGGCCAAGCGATGGATGTGATCACCTCCCCCTCCAGGGCTCTTCTCACTGTGGCTGCCCGGGGTCCATGCTGGTGCTGCCCTGTGGCTCCTTCCCACTATTAGCACTGCTGCTGCCACCAGCACCACTTCCAGACAGCCCTAGGCCCTCATACTCAAGGATAGCTAGATTGTGCAAGAAAAGAAACTGTTAAGATTGTGACAGGTATATGCAAGAAAAATAAAAAAGAAACAATTTGCCTTGTTATTCAAACTAGTAACAGCTTCTAAGTGAACTCTTTCAATATCTTCTAGGACCCAGGCTTGTGCTAACTTTCCTCACATGGGAATAGCCTTCTCTTCTTGGCAACATACCAGAGACCTCCAGAAGTGAACACAAGTCACTGCAATCTTAGTTGAAGAGCTGGCCTGTTTAGACCTGTATACTCTTCTATAAATGAGATATAGTTTGCAGACAATGCAGGAGGCACACTGTACAGTGGATGCCCTATTTTAACACCTTTTTCTACTGTTTAAAAGATGCCAACTTAGGTAGGATGTGCTATCATTACTCTTTCCAGACCCAAAGCCTGTATGGATCTCCAGGCAATGCTTTTTCTTGCAGCAGTTAAGTCTGCTCTTGATTAGCCCCAGTGGTTAGGAAGACCCTTTTTATAGAGGCAGTAGCCAAATTGTTCCCACCAAAATCCAGCAAAGAGTGTTGTGAGGAGGAGCAGATTAAAACCATTGCTATAATGAAAAATGTCAATATTTATATTTTTAAGTTAATTTATTCTATTTTATAATTTTCCCTCAGAAGGTCTTGCTGTATTGTTTTTAAAAGACAAGGACCTAAGAGCAACAAAGTCAGAAACATACAGATTTTAACTTGTATAACTTAATAAAGGAGAACCTGGGACTTAGAAAAATAAGAAGATATTAACAAGATAATTTCTCTCACCAAATTAGTCCAGAAATAGTGAAGCCAAATTCCATTTACTTACCTGAAAGGAAAAGAACTGGCAAGAGCAGCTATTTGTATAATAACAATGAAAATATTCTGCCTTTCTCTTGCAAAGGGGATTAGAGCACTTTTAGATACTACTGTGATAAGCACTGTATAGATGGAAATAGATCGAACCTTCCCGTTGAGGAGCTCTGAACACTGCACTTAGGAATTACACCTCACCAACCTTCTGTATAGGAAAATAGCACTAGCCCAGCTATCATCATGGGGCTGTGCTTCAATCAGTGGACTTTGCTTTACCTTTCTCCTGGTTGTACCAATATGTCAACTCCATTATCTTCTCCTATAATGGCAGGCAATACAGCAAAGACATTCTTTTTCCCACTTTCTTTTCTTCTTTTGTTCGTTAATTCCATGTTATCTTCCAATTCTTCTTCTCTGGGTCCCCAGGATTGTTTGACATGCACATGCATCTCTTTTGCCCATCTGAATCTCACACCTTACATCTCATTATTCCAATGTAAGATCTCACACTGTTTTTGCAGAGTTTTTTTTACTTCTTACTATCGTTCTATTCCTGTTTAAAAAGCAGCCCAAGAAAATTCAATATTCCATTCTCTAACAGAACCCATATGATTGCTGAGAACTTGAATACACAAAGGTCAGGAAATTTGCTGTGAATATCCTTAGTGTAAACATAAATTTAAGCCATTGTGCTAGTATAGTCATGCTCTCAAGTGAACATCTTGGCTCTGAGATGCTGCCGTAGTACCGTGGTAGGGTTCTGATTCCCCAACAACAGTCTGCAGCTAGGAAACTGTCAGCAGCATGGATCTGCTTTGCCACACCTAGGGAAGTGGTTAGATTATCCAAATATTTCTCACACACTAAGAGACTGATAAGATTATCATCTGAAAACAAATTCCGCACTATTCTGTATTAACATGACTGTCTTACTAGTAGCTCAGAAAACTTACGTTTTCCTCATGTCAAAAATGTGAAAATGCCCTTGCTGGCATCACAACAGCTCCTTTTAAGTATTCTTTTATACTGGTCTCAGATATTTTAGGAACTTAAAATTTTTTCTTTAAAAACTTGCACAGATTCCCTTCAAACAATGAATCGTCAAGGTTTCCAGTAGTTTCTTAACAAACATTAAGCAATGGATCCCTTAAACGGTAACTTATGATGTTTGTTTTAGTGTAGCATGTCTAAGGGAATACTGGCTGAGCAGAGGGATGTGAAAGTTTGAAGGTATGATATACTAACCATTGCAAATGGAACAAATGTTGAGTTGGGTTGTGTGTCCAGGAGCTCTGTGTATCTAACTTTTTCAAGCTCTTAGAGAGCTGAATGCAATCTATATTCAGAAAAGATTTTCCCCTCTAACTGCTACCTTCTCAAATCCCCAGTATTTACCTGTGTGTGTGTATATATAGTATATATATTGTGTGTCACAATATATTGTCTTTCTTCTGCTGTGAATAATATTATCTGTGTGTCTTCGTGTGTCTCAATATATTGTCTGTCTTCTGCTACATTATAATTAATTATATATAATTATTTGTACTGCAGTAGTGTTTAGGGCTGAAGCAATGGATTGGCCCATTGTTTTAGGCACTGCATAAACATAAGAGATAGCGTCACTGACTTGAAGAGGTTGTCACCTGGGTCTCTAGAAACTGCCATATTGGATGGCACCAGGGATCCATCAAGTCTCACCTCACGTGTGTGAAATATGGATGTTTTATGCAAGGTGCCCTATAAATCATCCACTCACAACTGTTTTTTTATTTGTTTGTTTGTTTGTTTTGAATTGCAGTGCCTGTTTTGCATTTACTTTTACTGCTTTGTATGACATGAATGCCCTTTGTGGAACTCTATGCACTAGAACCCAAGTAAAAAAAAATATCAGAGTATGTAGTGGAATGAATAAACACTTCCTGTTTTTTTCTGGATAGGAAAAAGACACATATTCTGTATAAGTCAGACTTGAGGTCTGCCAAGTACAAAGACAACTGAAATCAAAGAAATAAAACTCAGTGAGCTAGAAAAATGCCTGGGCTGTTACAGTAAGTTCCTCTGCACTAGCCCTGTCACTTCCTTTCAGCCTTGATCCCAATTCTGTCTGTGATGTATCTCTCTTATACTAATTAAAGGTGACAAACTACTCAAAAATGATAGGGGTGTGTTTCTTGAGCTGACACTCACTCTTCTCAATCTCTCCTGCCCCTTCTTTACTTCTGCATAAACATCATCTACTAACAAGAGACAATGTATAGGGGGCAAAAGACAAAATGTTATGTGCCACTTTCAATTAGTAAATTGTTTTATCTTCTGGTTCTTCACTCTAAATCCATTATAGTAGCTGTGAAATGCCTCTTATAACTAACTTGATAAATGCATAGGATATATATTTATTTTAATCTGAAGGAGAAAAACGTTGTGTTTCTATTCCAAAGTGGCCTGAAATCAGCTCCTAGCCCTGCCAAATTCTAGATTCGTATGTGCAACACAGAACAACTCAACCATAGAGAAACCTGCCTGTTGTGGTACTATGATTGTACGCTCTTATGTAATGATCCTGTACAATAATGACTGCATTCTGGCTCCCCATGGACTAGTAAGACCTGACACATAGGAAGGCAGAACTCTGAGTAGCCTCCAGAAGTAGCTGAGATCTCCTGCAGCACTTTGCTGTGACAGAGTTACCCTTTTTCAGGTTGAAAATTGGAGTGTGTCATCATCCCTGGGTTGCATGCATGCTGCAGGGGAAGGGGGCTACAGCCCATGGTTTATAGGTTGTGTGTACACATAAAGGAATGTCCAGTCCAGGAGATACAAGAAACTTAATTTCATCTGACTTTAATTATTTCTATATCCACGGAGACAACACCAGTCCCAGTCCCACAAAAGAATGGCTTACAGCAGATAAGTACTCATGAATGCCACATGACCCCAGAGGCTGGGGAGGTGTGGCGAGCTCCTGCAGGCAGCAGTGGTGTTGTTAGCGGTGGGGGCATGGTGGTGGTGAGCGGTGAGCTCCCTCAGGCAGCTGCAGCACTGTCAGCAGTGGGGGTAGTGACCACTCACAGACACCACTGGCAGTGGCGGCAGTGGCCAGTGGCGATTGGAGACTGCCCTCAGATTTCGCCAGTGGTGTTGGTGGTGAGGGAAATGGGGGTGTGAGCGGCAACCACCTGCAGGCACTGCTGGCAGCATTGGCAGCCCCTTTTTGCAGGGGGTGAATCTTCAAGCTCAGGGGGTGCACATGCACCCGTGTGCACCCCCTACACATCATCAGTGTAAGTACGGAAACTAGGACTGCATTTGACTAAAGGCCACAGCTGTGGTCTAATGTGGAGAGAAACCCTTTATCTGACCCATAGGCAGGGAGTAGGCCTGGAGATGAAGACTCCCAGGGAGTAAGAGGCTTCCAGGACTTCATCCTGAATTGGAGTGTTCCTGCTCCATGGCGTTCAGCACTGCAGTTTCTTCAACATAGAAGTGGCATGCCCCTAGCAATGGCCCCTCCTCCCTGTGAGGCTGCAGAATTTTCAGAATGGAGGAAAGGGAGCAGAGCAAGCTCATTCTAGGGATTATCTAGCTGGCACTGAAGGGTAGGGTGGGTGAATTGCAGCAACTCTGCCTCAGGTGGGAGGCTCCAATACACCTGCCCCACCCTCCAGGTGGGCCCAAAGACCCCCTAGACCGAACTCCTTCTACCCTCTTTCCTCCCTCTCATTCTAAAAACAGTGACAGGCTGGCAGGTGGGCAGACAGAAGTTACAGAAGACACTCGGTTTTGAAACAGCTTCATCTGACCCCTCATGCAATGTGGGTTCAGATTTTCACCTGATCAGCCATTTTTGAAGCTTTCTGCAGCCGTACACTTGTGTTTGGTCATGGCTACAGACCACTTTCTGTGACCAGATCAGGCAAAAATTGTCACTTCTATCTGTTCTCCTAGGCTGACTGGCGTCTTCTATCTGGAAAACAATTGGGTCACTGAGGCTAACCAGAAATGTGCCATACTACTGACCACATGAGACGCTATGCATAAATGATGCATGCCCCCAGTGGCTGGGTGGCCATAAATTACACTGTTGGTGGTGCCTTTTTGTAGGGGGTGCACCGCCATGCTCAGGGGGTGCATGTGGACCTACATGCACCCCCTACACATCACCCCTGACACAATGACCTACGGTGACATAGCTCATTGCTTTGGTAACATAGCATCAGCAGACACTAACCATGATATCGCAGCTATTGCACAGTAGTAATGAGCTACTGTGTACAGGAAACCCTTGCTATTCACGGATTTACGATTTGCGGTTTTGAATATTCGCGGTGCGCTGTGCCAAACTACACTCTCTCCCTGCGCAGCATGATGACACTGTTAGTTTACTCTGGTGATACTTTTACATTCAGTACATTGCAGTATCAGCTAAGGGTTTTATTAGAACAGGGAATAAAATGCTAGTTAGCATTTTATTGGAATTACTGTTTCCAGCCTTTTTATCCTAGTCTATTATCGGTACGGTACAGTATTCACGGATTTCCCCATTCACAAGAATCTCAAAAATGTATCCCCTGAGAATGGCAAGGGTCTCCTGTAGTAGCTTATTGGTATGACAGTGTAGGGTCAGAAACAACCTGTGTGCCACTTGGACTGTGCCACCAGTGACTGTGCCACCAGTGAGTACTGTTCAGTCATTTAGTACTTTCTAGATTACTAAAGTACTAACTGTGCAGTGAGGGGCACATGTAGCTGCACTCACTTTCATTAAATCACAGTCATTTGACATTGTTCACTCACTTATGTCCCCAAAACAGTGACAAGTCACACGATGAAATCCTCCCATGACTAAATAAATAAATAAATAACAATTGCTAACTCTATCTGAAATAGTGATATTGTTTCATTTCAAATTGTGCAGTCAGCTGCCAGATAAAGAAATACATAACTGAGTTGCATTGTCTGCTTGAGAACTGTAGTTCTGGTACCAGCTTTGAGTCGCTATTGAGGGACTGACTCATTTACAGGGTTCATGATGAAGCCCTGAGATATAGACTCCTCATGAAGCAAAATTTAGCATTTGCCAGTACTTAAGAGGAAACAATTCCTCACAAGGCTGAATCTCTCCATCAAAGATAAACCAAGGGTCATCCATGAAAATGACATCAGTGGCACAGACAGAAATAACAATTTTTGCCCTATATGGCCACAGAAAGCAGTTTAATAACTATGACCAAACACAAGTACATGGCTGCAGACAGCTTCAAAAAGGACTGATCAGATTAAATCTGAACCTTCATTGCATTAGGGGTCAGATGAAGATGTTTCAAAACAGAATGTCTTTGTCTTCTGTAACTTCTGTCTGCCTGCCAACAGTGCACTCGGTGAGTCTATCAGATAGGAATTCTCCAAAGAAGTCACCACCAGCTTTCAATAAATAATTCTTAATGACAGGGAAGATACTATACTCTGGTGGGAGCCACACATGCAACACATGCCATTTATGTGATGTCATATACCATCATTGTAAGTGAAAGGGCCTTATTGAATGTGTGTTGTCAGAAGTTCAGGCTATCCAAAAGAAGTCAAACTAGCAGGGTATGTCTCTGCCTTCCACAGATACTGCCTATTGGTTTATATGAAACACACCTTGTTGACTACAGCAAACAAGCAGTTGACTTGAAAGGAGAATATTACATTAACATATACTATAGGAAGGATTGAGGGGTCCATGGGCCTGTTGGACCTGTTCTGGACCTGTTGAATTCTCCAGCTGCCAAAGCAACTCAGAATGAGCTGAAACAACCTTCTGCCATTTTGAGTTGTCTAAGACAAGTCAACACCCCATTCAAGTACTTAAAATTTTATCTGGGGGGTCTGGCAGGCAAACTTAGTTATGCTAAGGCTTTTAGCTATACTCCAGGCCTTCCCAGAACTAAGCAAAAAAATTGAGCTGAGCACCTTCTGTGGCACTAGGAGATGTGAGTGCTGTGATTGGGCACTGGGCAAGCAAGGGACAGCAGCTTCCCTATAAGGAATGTGGCTGGCACAGTGCCAGGGGATTGGTGTACCACATAAGGAATGTTTGGCGCAGAGCCAAAGGATTGGACAATTTGGGATGAGAGAAGTTACAAAAGTGATGGACAAACAAAGGAACGTGTGTGTTCTGTGTTGCCACCCTGGAGAGACAAGAGCAGCCTTGGACTTCTTGTTTGAACAACAAGGAATTCAGAAACTAACATCTCGCACACCCAGCAGAGGATCTGAGGCTGGTACCACCGAAAGTTGCTGCTGTAATGCCTGAAGGAACCACTTGCCAGGTCATATTGCAAGGAAGAATACTTGTAATAAGCCTAGGGGTTACTATTAAACGTTCACTCAATACTTAATCGGATGAGGGGCCGTGTCAATCTTTGGAGATCTCTGGTAAAAGGAATCCTAGGGGCAACAGGGGGTAGGGGTGAAAGTGTTATGCACTGATTATTTGTAGTGTTATCTACAGTTGTCTATAGATAGCACTAGTCTACCTGGTGTTTAGCTCCGTTTGCTCTTTGGTGTCATATGTGACTTTGTCAGGAAGATGAGAGCTAAAATACCTTTCAAGAGAGCAGAGGTATATACAGGTATATACATGCTTTCATTTAGAATCTGATAATTTTCACATTGAACATCTGGTTGCTTTAAAGGGCACCTGGGGAAAGACAGGAAAAGCAGATAGAGGAAAAAAACAAAGGAATTAGATCAGATATATGAACTGGTACTGTTTGGGTTTCTTCTTTTTCCCTGCCGTCCTCCCCTCTCTGGAAAGAAGCAGACTTCCCATCCTGCATCACTGGTGGTGCTGGAAGTGCTTTTTAGATGACTTGGCATTCTATCCTATTAATAATAAAAAGTAGGGCTGCCTGGATTCTGTGTTCTGGTGTGAATTATGCACACAAAATACAATTTGCTTTGCTAATGGTTTTTTTGCCATTTTGGTGCTGGGGAACTTTTCAGAAATCATTATCATGCATTAAGCTCTTTATATTTTTGCTCTCTCCTTCTCAAGCAATTTGTCAGAAGGGATTTTTTTGACAATTTCACTGAACCATGTATGAGAACAGATTAACCCTTCAATGCTCAGACTTTTTTTTTTCCTTTTTATTGTCTCAGTCCCTAGTTTCTGTCTACTGGTTTTATAAAAGAGAAGTCAGGGATGGATAGCCTCTTCATGTGGGATGCCCAAGACTGGCCCCTGCATTTAAATCATGTCCCTCAGATCTTCTGTACATTCAAAACCTTGGTCTTCCAAGAAATCAGCGGCCTTTCTATTCCTCAGGGATACACATAAAATAGTTTCAGGGGCAAAAAACTCTCAAGGGGCACAAATGTGCCCGGGGACTTCTGTAGTGATTTGCAGCTGCATAAACAGAGCCTAATTTTTAGATGTGGACCAGTAAGCCATGTTGCCAGTTAATTGCCTGTAAAAAGGACATTACAGAAATCTCTATACTGACTCTCAAGATTACTTATAAAAAATGCCCCCTGCCTATTCACTCCCACTCCACAAGCTCTGAACTCAGAAATGGGGTAGTGAGAACACTCCAGGGCTTCCCATTATTGTTGCTCTCAAGCACACCAGAGGCAGAGAACTTGACACCAGTGATGGTGGGAGGGTTCCCTAGAACATTTTTACTGTTGCAATTCTGGGTTTGGAGCAAGCAGAGCAGGAAT
>NW_005842698.1:91194-95810 GCF_000455745.1 Alligator sinensis
GTAAGAAAAACCAGTATATACATGCCATCAAAGTAAGCAGAATTAGGGAGCAATTTGGTCATCCCAGAGCAACAGCCTTGTGGGTCACAAGTGTTGAATGGATGAAGTCTTTACAGCTTTCCTTGGCAATTGAACTGTTGTCACAATTGCTCTGGGAATTCACTGACTTTAATGGAACAGCCCCTATAGGTGGCTCCTCAGAACTGGAAGATACACTAGGACAAGGACTTCAGGTAGGCACAGAACACCTCCAAAATGAAATGTATACACAATTTAGCCAAGTCAGCAGCTCCCTTTCCAGTTCACAGAGACTTCATGATAGATTGAAACTGATGTTTCCTTAGATAGCCCAGGGTAGAAAGGCCTGCCTTCTCCACAGGAAGATGTCATTCTGGGTGGGACAATTTTCACTGCCAAAAGGGAAATGTAACTTTGCTCCTGTATATTTGCAGAGAATTTAGTCTATAAAGATCTGTCTGATATTTAACCCATATTTCCTGTCATATTTTTAGCTTAAAACTGTTATACTAACTTTCCTGACCAATACAATTTCCTATGAGACGCTTAATCAGAACTCCACAAGAGACCAAACCAATATAACAGTGGGCACATCTATGTGAGACGTTAATTGTGCAGTAGCATGTCACAGCATGGACAGTGATAATACATTACTATGCAGTATTATTAGGCTATGCACAGTAACTCCAGTTACTGTGTATTAATTTAGTACTTGCTAATACAAGTACTAAATAAATGCACAGTAATGACTGTACAATTGTGTCTCATGTATACATGCCCATGTCCAGTGAATATTATTTCAGCCTGAATCAGCAGCTGCTTAAAACACCACCTTTTTGGAGAATCCTGGCTGTTCAGAAATACCACCACTATGTGCCTGTTTTAGATTGTTCCCTTCTTTACATACAGAGTCTCACTATCTTGACTTCATCCTATTGTTCCAGTTTACCAGGGATGCAATGCTACCCTGATGACTAGATTATCAATTCTCCATTCTGGGTGCATCTACACAAGACGCTTTACTGTGCAGTAGACCAATTTACTGCACAGTAAGCATCATCACCTACACATGCAGATGCTTACTGCATAGTAAATTGGTCTACCCCACAGTTAATTTGCCACCTGTAAAGGTAGGTAGTAAATTAACTGCGGAGTAGTCTCCTGGCCTTGTGTTCCCTGCCAGTCCCTGGGCTAGCAGCCAGGGGGATACTGGAGTTCCCCCTAACTGCTGCAGTGAGGCAGAACAGGGTGGCAGCAGCCTTCTCCAGTGCTTCCCCATAGGCTTACTGCACAGCATTTTTACTGTACAGTAAGCCTACTTTGAATGTGGAGAAGCTTGGGAGAGTCCAGAGGCGAGTCCCATGCATGATCAGAGGGCAAGAGAATAGGCCATATGATGACAAGCTGAGAGCCATGGGACTCTTCAGCCTGGAGAAGCGCAGGCTCAGTGGGGACCTGGTGGCAGCCTAAAAGTACATAAGGTGTGTGCATCAGGATCTGGGGGAACATCTGTTCACCAGAGCACTCCAAGGGATGACAAGGTCCAAAAAGTTACAAACTCCTCCAAGACCATTTTAGGCTGGATATAAGGAAAAACTTCTTTACTGTCCGAGCCCCCAAGGCCTGGAATAACTCTCTCAAGAGGTGGTGAAAGCACCTACTCTGGACTCTTTTAAGAAATGTTTGGACATTTATCTTGTTGGGATGCCTTGACTCTAGCTGACTTCCTGTCCTGGAGCAGGGGACTGGACCTGATGATCTTCTGAGGTCTCTTCCAGCCCTAATGTGTATGAAATCTATGAAATCTATTAATTTATTTCATGTATGGATGTGCCCTCCATATTCCAAATTGCTCTTGTGCATGTTTAAATTGGCAAGTCAGATCTGACTGTGGACATAACCATATACCCCTGCTTCTATTTCAACCTGGAAGCATTAATAAGTACACTCTGCCATTCACCTGCTTATTTTATAATGGGCTTTTCTCTGGATTAGAGGTCCAGAGGCTCCTCTGGCCTTTCAGGGTCTCACCCTACTACCTCACCTGCCATACCTCGATGGTAAAAATAGGCTGGATAGGCATATGGCTGGGATCATCTGACCATAGCGCTCTTTCCTGCCTAGGCAGGGGGTCAGACACAATGATCTGTTGAGGTCCTTTCTGACCCTACCATCTATGAATCTCTATAACACAGATTTTTCTAGGTGCTTATGAAGCTATTTTGCTGAATTGTCTTAGAGAACTCTCTTAGACCTCTACCTGCACCTATGGGGGACTGGTGTTCAAACATGAATTCCCATCAAGTGTACGTAGGCGCTAAAATTCATAATGTATTATGCCAACTGTATGACAGTGTAGCAAGATGAGCCCCTTGGATGACCATGACAACCCCAGTAGCCGCCTTAATTCTGCCCTGCTTGCCTCCTCTGCCCTTTCAGGGTCTCACCCTACTGCTTCATCTGCCATACCTTGATGGTAAAAATAAAGAGGGCAGTCTGCCCTAAGAGGCTGATGAGATCTGGGTTGCTCTTCCTAGTTTTGTTCTTCCTTGAGCTCAACTTGGCCTGCTAGATTTTGGGCTTCAACCTTGGTGAACAGTCTCTCACTCACTGGAGCTCTGACCCCACTGCCAAAATTGCCTTCTGCAGCTGAGTACAGCCAGAAGAGGCACCTGCCTGAGCCCTTCTGACTTCCTCAACCCCCTGCCAAGCAGAGAGGGCTAAGCTGGAAGGGGTGAGGATGGAGGTAGAGGGGCCCTCAAAGTCCCCTTCCAGGGGACTCTTATCCAAGTTTATTATACAATGGGGGACCTGAGGTGTTTCTGGTGCTGTGCACTGGGGCACCTACACCAGGAGTGCCCCATAGGCAAGCAATGGGGGGCATGACATGAGAGAGATGGATTCCCCCACCACCAGAACCCCTGGCACCCCAGCACCCCCCCCACCCTGCTGCCCCAAGATCAGGGGACCCTGCTTGGGGCAGGGGAAACAGGTAGAAGAGGGAAGGGAGTGGGACATCCCCAGCCCTGTCCCTGCCCCCACTACAAACACCCACCCCCTCTTCACTTCCCCTCTGTCCCATGCCACCCCTCCCCCCTGGAGCTGATCTACCCAAGGACCACCTCATAGCTGAGTGGATGTTGGTCCCCTTTTGGCAGTGCAGAGCCATAAAAACAAAGTGGAAGGTTCAGGCACAGTGTGGATTCTGATATGGAGGAAGCCCACCTCAAGCCCACCAAGAAAGGGGGCAGAACTAAAAGAAATCCCTAGCTGAACTGTACCTAATACCATAGAGAAAATAAAAAGACTTAACTCTGCAGAGGAGGATCTGGGACAGACAAGCCATCCTGTAGAGGAGACCATGGAAGAGAGCCTGCATTCTGCAGACCACGATGTGACCCAAACACTGTGAATACCAAGACAGAGACCTCAGACATCCCTGGAGTGGGTTGGACGGCAGATCCCTCTCCTTCTGAACATCTGGGGAGGTAGAAACTCTGGAGCTCACCCTAGTGAGCCCTGCTTCCCCAAGGCTCTGGGGAGGGCACTAGTAAAACTCTGGTGCCTGATGGGTCTCCTCCAACACCTCCAAAAAACACCCCAGAAAACATCCCACCCCCACCCTGTGCTCCCAATGCAGAGGGGGTCAAAGCAGGGTCCCCCAACAAACAGAACAGTGCTAAGAGGAAGCCTGCACAGGCCTCCCGTGTTCTGTCCTGCCACCCCCTGAGCTGACCCCCACCCCCACCTAAAGATACTGCACCACTCCCTCTGCCAGTGTAATGGGAAACAACAGCCCATATAACTCAGATGGTACTCCACTAGGCATCCACCCCACCGGGGTAGAGGAGAGTAGAACAGTCACCCCCCTTCCCAAGAAGTCAGGGGAGCCCATTGAACCACAGAGGCAGGAAGAAGACAACCATGAGTCCATGGAGTCTTTGGAGCCCACGGATCTCTCAACTCTGGTGGTCCCCAGGAAGGAGCTGCTCCAGTTTAAGGAGAGGGAGAGCTCATAGTGCTCTGGGAACAAGGTAAAGCTTGCCCTGGGCTTTTCAGGGACTTCCACTGCATTCTCAGTGCCATGAGGGTGCTGGTGGGAGACAAGGAGACAAAATGCCAGGACCTACACACCATCTTCTAGCTTTTACAACACCCTCTATGTACATGGGAGGGCAGCCGGTTTGCTGCCAGACCCCTGGCCTAGCACTGCCATTCACAAAGCCCCTGCTGAGCCAAATGATACCTCCCAACAATGAGATCACTTAATATTGCAACCCGTAATGTCTGTGGCTACACAACTGGTCTCCACCTGTGCCAGGTACTCTCATTCCTTCAGGAGGAGGGGTACTCTGTGCTTTTCCTGCAAAAGACCCACACAAGTCCAGCTGTTGAAGTCAGCTAGCAGCTGGAGTGGGAAGACAGGGTACACTTCAGCCACCTCATGGAGACATCACGTGGGGTAGTTATCCTGTTCTCCCCAAGCCTGCAACAAGAGATTCTCCAGGACACTGAGGTGGTTCCAGGCCACCTGCTCCATCTCTTGGTCCAGGCACAGGGGCTTGTGTCTGAACCTGCCGAACACCTATGGCCCCTCG
>NW_005842698.1:95841-162250 GCF_000455745.1 Alligator sinensis
ATGGCACAGTTCTACCAGTAGGTGGTCGCTTACCTCAGTACCCTCAACCCTCATGAATGCCTGGTCCTCAGCAGGGACTTTAATGTCACCCTTAAGGTGAAGGACTGCCCAGGCAGAGAGAAGAGCCAGGCTGCCATGGATGTCCTCAGGGAGATCATCACTAACTACTCCCTGGTGAACGTCTAGCATGTCCACCACCATGATGACACTACCACCTTCATGTTTGTCAAAATGAAGGAGCAGCAGGCATACTGCTCCTGACTGGACTGAATCTATATGTCTGTGCTAAACACTACCCAAGTACATGCCCCTGGCATTAGACCAGCCCCCTTCAGAAGCAACCATCTAATATACACTCAGGTCATGCTGCAGGCTGACTATCCAGGACCAGCCTACTGGCTCTTCAAAAGTCTGCTGGAGGATGTAAACTTTGTGGACACCTTCCAGGAATTCTGGCAGGCCTGCCATGGGCAGCAGTAGGTCTTTCCCTCAGCCCAGAGATGGTGGGACATAGTGAAGGTATGCATCAGGCAATACTGTCACTGCTATACCCAGGGACACACTTGATAGCAGGAGGTGCGTACAGAGAAGCTTGAGAGGTAAGTGCAGGAGCTGAAGAGGTGCCTGGATGCCAAATCAGACAGCCGTCCCTCTGTGGAGAGTATTGATAGAAACAGGAAGAGCTCTGAACTCTGGAGTACCACCATGCTCACTACACATTTGTCCAATTGTGCATCCAGCTCCCCTGGGAGATGAACCATGGTTCCCATTTCTTCTATGCCCTGCAGAACAGGAGAAGTGTGAAGTACCTGGCTTGCCTCCTCGTGGAGGACAGCACCCACTTTCAAGCTGAGAGAAAGGGTGGGGACTTTCCATGCAGAATTCTTTTTACTGAATCTGACCAACACTGACACAAGTGGGAAGGATTCCTGCAGGTCAGTGTGGAGAACCAGGAACAGCTGGAGGTTTCTCTCACCCTGGCTGAGTTCTCAGGTGCCCTTTGCCTGCTGCCTAACAACAAACTGCCTATCATCTATAGGCAGACCACACAGTTCTACCATGCCTTCTGGGATGTCCTTGTCATGCAGGAGGGCCATCCTGACACTGCTGCCCATAAAGGGGAACCACCACAACCTGAAGAACTCTCCTCTGTTGGTGCATCTACATGAGATGCTTTACTGTACAGTAGCATAGTTTACTGAACAGTAAGCATGCATGTCTAAAAGTGCACATGCTTACCGTACAGTATTCTTCACTACTCATGAGTAAATTTGGTATCTGCCAATGCAAGTAGCAAATTTACTTGTGAGTATCTATGGTACATTCATGTAGATGCCACCTGGAAGCAGATTTGCTCCTGGTCAGCCCTGCCACTAGGAGGCCAATCACACTACAGCCCCAGGGCCACCGGGCTTGGAGCCTCTCCTGCCACAGAGCTGGGCCACCTTTGTGGCAGCCTCAGGCTGTTTAAAAGCCTGCAGGCATTTTGAGCCCTCAGACACAACAGCAGGGTGCTGAGGTTGGGGGGAACTCTTGGCCTCTGCTACTCTTAGCCATGGACTACCTGTGTCAGCTTGTCTGCTTGCCTGTACCCTGATGACACTGCCTGGCTCTGCAGCACTGTGTGGCTGTCAGGCCTGCACCATCCATCTCTGAAGGCTGCTACAGGCTCCTGCCAGGCCTGCTAGCCCCCAGACCCAGCTGCAGCCACCTCCTGGCCAACAGAGGCAGTGCCAGCTGCCAGCAGCCAACCCCCAGCAGCTTGCTCAGAGCCTGCAGGTGCTGCAGGGCATTGCATCACCACACAGTTCCTGGTCCCACACCATGCCCCTGAACTGGGCACTGCAGATAGCTGCCCAGGCCTGGCAGCACAGGGACAGCCATGTGGAAGCCTGGAGAGCCAGTGTAGGAGTCCTGGTGGACTCATTGCTGACACCATTCGCCACCACCTGGAGCCCCAGCTGGTCGCAGAGGCAGACTGATGACCTTGTGGCAAGTTGGAGGTGCAACATCAATTTGAGCAGGGTGAGCACTCCAACAACCACATCTATAGGGTCTGTCAGGCTGGATGCGGGAGCATAGGAATAACCTTAGTGTGGCAGTGCTGCATAAAGGTCAAGGCCTTGCAGTCACAGTGGGCCACCATCACTGACCACAATCATTGGTGGGGAAGTGCCTGCAAGACCATGCCCTTTATGAGCCAGCTGCCTGAGATCCTTTTGCCCCGGGACCCAGGCTGCAGTTAAGCTGTGTATAGTAGCATGGGTGGCCTACCTGAGCTCCTGCTCCAGCCTGGCATCTGTGGTGATGTGTTGCTGGGGGAGGGCCCCTCAGGGCAATAGCAACCCTTCTTGCCAAGCTCCCTCACCTCAGCCTCCACCAGAAACTTGGGGAGTGCAGGACAGCACCTACCTTGATAGCTCCATACCCTCAGCCCCAGCCATGAGGTATGGATGGCCACGTCACCATTGGCCACCAGCAGCACCAGCTCCTCTGTGGTGGGCACCTGGCTGGTTGACCACATACTGCATCTTGCCGCCTGAGACTACCACCAGGAGCTGTACACCATCACTGCCAGCCTGGACTGACCAGAACCATGGGGCACGCCAGCCCTCCCCACAGGGTAAGCCCTGCACTAGGGGGAGGAACTGCTCCCCCCCAACTCTGGCACCCAGCTTCCCTCCCCACAACAGCACACAGGGATGTGGGAGACAGTGCAAAATGTTATTGAGCACCCTGTGCCCCCACAGCTAGGTGGGTACAGACCTCTCACATGTTGAGGAGGAATGCTGCAATGCTGGTGACAATGGTTACCTCAGCTATGGGGGGTAGGGATGTACAGAACAGCCACAGATAGCCCTCCACGTGGCAGTAAAGATTGTGGGACAGCCTGGGATTTTCCCCCACACTGTTGAACATCAGGGTCTCATGCCAGGTGCACAGGTGCGCCCAGGGCACCATGGCAATCAGCAGCAACAGGGCATAGTGGGTCAGGCACCCCTTGGTCTGTTCAAATAGTATGCACAGCTCCTGGGACAGGCATAGCAGGCATGCTCAGGGCACACAGAAGCTGCAGGGCAGAGCTGGCCCTGGGGCTTCTTCCCCAAGAGGCAATGTAGGGAGGGGGAGGGTGCTGGCAGCTCCAGATCGTAGTTGTCCAGGAGCCCTCTGTCCCACAAGCCTTGGACACAGGCTGGGCTGCAGAAGGAAAAAAGGTGGGGTGGGGAGTGGGGTTTGGAGTCACGGCAGCAAGTGCTGGCAAGAGCCTGGCCTGTCCCAGCCTAGGAATGGGGTGGGGGCAGCAGACTGCCCATAGCTAGCACCCAGTTACCTGCTGGCCCCAGGGTAGTGATTGGGGAGCAGCGGGTTTGGCCAGCAGCTGCTTCGGCTAGGGCCTGCCTGCTTGACTTACCATGGTACCTGGGCACCCATACATGTCCAACTCCAGATCTGAGACCGGGGACTGCATGGTCCCTGGTACAGAAAATCTTATCTCAGAGATGTTGCAAACTCTCACAAACAGCTCCTTTCTCAGGGCTCTTCAGGCTCTGCAGCTGCACATGGTGGAGAGGATACAGTTGGCAGCTGGGATACAGCCTCAGGTTGCCACCACCAAAGCCTGGGCCCTGGGGATGCACCAGCTCTGCAGGAGGAGGACACAGGATTGGACCCTTCTCCTGGGTCAGCTAGTGGTGGCCATGAAGGACTGGCAGGTGGATGCACAGACATGGTGGGTGAAGGACATTGATTAGCAGGACAGGCAGCAGGTGGAGGATATTGACTGCAAGAATATGCAGGACTGGCACAAGAAGGTGCGGGACCTAGTGGGCTGAGAGTTCAGGGCACAGCTCCTGGCCCTGGAGTATGAGTGCCTGGAGGCCCTGTAGGAGCCAGGCATGGTCATGGACATGGCAGTGCAGGCCATGGAGGATGACTGTTGGTTTCTGGACACCATCCTGTCCCTGGCATTCACCTTCATGCCACCTGCTGCCCTACAATGACCATAGCCCCAACTGCACCCTGGCAACAACCTGCTGCCCCACAGCAGGCCTCCTCCTGGGCCTGGGTGGAAGTCCAGTACTGCCTCCACCAGCCAGGAGCCCCTGCCCCAGCTCCTGCCCCAGGCCCTACGCTTGGTTCCAGCCCTGCTGCTCTCCTTGGCTTCACATGGGCACAGAGCTGGCGCTGCCTGCAGTGGGGCCAGGACCATGTGCTGGCCCTCCTGGCCCTGGCCATTGAGTACCAGAGGGGGACCACCAGTGCTGGGGGACTGGCAGTCACCATCTCCTCTGGCCAAGCCCACTGCCCACTGGACTTGCTGCAGCATGTGCACCCATAGGAGCAGGGCCAGAGGCTGGGGTGCTGGCTGACTGTTCCCAGGCTCTGGCCCGTAGGCACCTCCACCCATGGCTGCCTACCCCAGGAGGGTACACAGACATACCACATTGGAAATACATTGAATGTGGGAGAGGGTGTTTTATTGTTGGTGGATGGGTGCTGGAGGGGCTCTGGTGTTGGGAAGTGCAGGGAGGGCAGGCTCTGGTGTTGGGAAGGGAGTGGAGAGGCAGGGGTCTCTTTGTTGTGAGGGCAATAGTGTTTTTCTGAGAATTGTCTGCAGTGAGCATGGTGCTGGGGTGGGTGGTGGGTCAGGAGTCTGTGGGTTGTTCTCCAGGTGGGCTACATTGGGGAGTGCAGGGGGAGGTGGTCAGCCAGCACCTCTTACACCCAGTGTGCTGGCATCTGGAGGCGGGTGTGTAGCTCTCCTGAAGCCTTGGCAGGGGGGGCCCACCACTGTTGCTGCTGCCACAACTGGTACTCCTGCTTCCAGGTGGCCTCTGCTCACCACACCTCCTCTGCCCAGACCTCACAAAACAACTGTCCCTGGGCCTCACAGATGTTACGCAGCATGCAGACCATGACAATGACCTGGGGAATATGTGTTTGGTGAACTCAAGGTGGGCGATGAAGGTGTGCCAGCATCCCCTGAGGCAGCCAAAGGTGCATCTCCACCAGTGCATGGGTCCAGCCCAGGATCAAGTAGTTGGCATCTCTGATGAAGAGGGGCAGGACCACCACAGCGCCCAGCTGCAGGTCCAACACCCCCTGCAAGAAATGGCTGCTCTGCACCAGAGCTAGGACGGTGGAGTTCCAGAACATATGGGCATTGTGGGCACTGCCCACCCAGCTGGCAGTCACATTGGTGAAGGCACCACAGTGGTCGATGACAGCCTGGAGCACAATGGAATGAAAGCCACTCCAGCTGTAGTATGGGTGGACACTGTGAGGTGGGCAGGTGACAGGTATGTGGGTCCTGTCCAGGTCCCTGATGTACTGAAGGAATCCCAGCACACAGAACCCTGCCACCACCACCATCAGGGGTCATGCACGTGGAGCATGGTTTGCCCCAGCATGTCAATCTGGTGAGTGTCTATACCCTTATACATGACCCAGAGTTGGCCCATTCCTATTGGTAGGTGGCTGTCTGCATTGCAACCTTGAACTCTCATGAGTTCCTGATCCTCAGCAGGGACTTTAATGTCACCCTTGAAGTACAGGACCACATTGCAGAGAGTTGGGGGCAGGCCAATCCCAACATCTTCAGGGAGGTTATTACTGACCACCCCCAGGTAGGTATCTGGTGTGCCCACTACTCTGATGACACCACCTCTTTCACTTTGTCAGGGTGGAGGAGCAGTGGGTATGCCACTCCCAGTTGGGCCAATTCTACATCTCCATGTTAAACACCGCCAAAATTCATGCCTCTGGCATTAGGCCAGCCTGCGTCAGTGACCACCATCTCATGTACACTCTGGTCACACTGCAGCCTGAGTATCCAGAGCCAGCCTACTGGCACATCAGTAACAACCTGCTGGAGGAGTGGGCTTCAGAGATGCTTCCCAGGAAATATGGATGGCCTGGCATGAGCACCAGCAGCCCTTTCCTTCAACTCAGATATGGTGGAATGCAGGGGAGGTGTGTGTCAGGCACTACTGTCACTGCTACACCCTGGGGCACATCCAACATGGGGAGGTGGCTAGATAGCAACTCAAGAGGGCAGTACTGGAGCTGGAGAGGTGCCTGGCCACTGACCCAGACAGCCCATCCCTCTGTATAGAGTGTCAGCAGAGGCAGGAGCCCTGCATCAAGCCCTGCACCAAAGATGTGTTTATCCACTCACATATCCAGCTCCACCAGGAGAGAGACCACAGATCCCACTTATACGTTATGGAAAAGAGGAGAGGTGCCAAGAAGTACATCACTTGCCTCCTGGTGGAGGACAGCACCCCACTCATGGATCCCAGTGATCTGTGAGAAAGGGCTAAGGCTTTCTTCTCATCATATCTGACCAATGTTTGTATGGAGAGCCTGTTATTAGGCCTTCTGTCCCTCAAGTAGGAGAAAGTGTTTGACAGGGCGGATCAGGGATACCTCAATGGCATGCTGTGGCTATTTGGTTTTAGTCCATGCCTTGTGCAGTTTCTCCAAGTGCTGTATACAACTGCAGAGTGTGTGGTCAAGGGCAAGTGGACACTGATGGCATTCAATGCGTTCAGGTGGGGAGTGCATCAAGGTTGCTTACTGTCATGCCAGCTCTACACCATAATCATCAAGCCATGCCACTGTCTCCTGTGCAAGCAGCTGTGGGGGCTGGTGATCGAGAAGCCCACCACAAGGGTGGTCCTGTGAGTGTATGCCAATTAAATGTTTCTTGCTGTCTAGGACCTGTGCTGGTGGAGGCCTGCTGATCCATATACTCAACAGCCTTCTCTTCCCTGGCCATCTGGGTCAAGAGCTCTGGCCTTATGTTGGATGTTGGGTGGCAAGTGGGCTCACTGCTACTACGTTATCTGAGGCCTTCTTGTTCCCCAATTAATCCTCCCCACTGGAGTACTAGCACCAGTTATATGCCAGAGTGTCTAAGTGGTTGCAGGCATGGGCAGACCTGCTGTAGTGTCTCTCCCTTCTTGGGAAGGTGCTGGTCATCAACCAACTAGTCCTGTCCATGCTTTGGCATCATTTCAGCACCCTGCACTAACCCTGGAGCTTTTGGCTCACCTGCAAAGATGGGCACTGGAGTTCTTCTGGCTGGGATGGTACAGGGTCTCTGAAGGGGTCCTTATTTTCCCTGTGGGAGGGCAGGCAGGGCCTGGTCTCCCCCCACAGCCAGAACCACACCGTCCAACTGTAGGCCCTCCAGATGCTCCTGTAGAGTGCCAGTAGCCAGATTAGTATGGTGCCTGATCATCCATGCCTTCCTCCCCCAACTTCAAGTGTTCCAATATGACTGGCAGCTCTTCTACCTGAAAGGTCTTCCTAAGTAGGAGCTGGAGGAGCTGCCATATTTCTACTGCTCTCTGCCTCCAGATCCCCAGACATGGTAGCCCAAGGCACCAACCTGCATGTTGAGCCCCTGCTGAAAAACTCATAGCTGCTGGTGCTGGAGACCTCTGGTGTCCTGGGTGCACCAGAAGATAATCCTAGCCAACATTACTCATATCAGGGGACCTCAGCTATGCCAGGAAGCGGTGGGCAGATCCCTCTGCAATGGCCCGGTGCATAGAGCTGCCCACACTGTGTGGTCCCTGCTGCTTACTTCAGGAGGTAAAAACTTCCCTGACACCCACTGACCTCATATTTATGGACTAGGTCTTGCATGAGGGAAGTCCCCACCCACCAGTATCACTTAGCCCTCCAGAGCTAGTCATGGGGCCACTACCTTGGTTGGCTTCACAGTTCTCCCCACCCCACCATCTTAGCAGGCTGGGAGATATCAAATTGGTCTAGCTCCAAACAGTCCATTGCCATCAAGTCTACACAATCATGTTCTTCATGCAACATCTTCCTGTGCTCACATCCCACCCTGATAATAAGTACCAGAACACAAGTCCTTGTCAGGGATGATCTAGGTGTAGTTATGCGTATGTTCTACCACCAGTATTTCCCATTTTTCTGGGATTTGCTGGTTGCCCTCACCCTCCTCTTTCTGCTACATAAGTCAGAGTGTAATTGAGCCTTCTCAGAGGCATTGGGTGTTGGCTACAGCCAAGGCTGGGGACTTTGACTGGGATGTGCCAATGCTGCTGCTGAGACCAAAGTCAGATATTCCTGGATAGCAGGCCTTGCTGCTCCACTCAAAGTCAGACCAATCACCATTTTTGAAGGAAGGAAGGAATTTACTCCGTGGTCAGTTTGGTATGGACTGTGGGGTTTTTGCCTTCCTCTGTAGTGGAGTGTGTGGCCCTTTACCCAGAATCTCTTAAGCATATATTAACATTTCATAAAAACAGGACATTAGCTTCTGTGGTTCCCCTACTTTACACTTGGTAGGTTAGGATGTTTGGTTTGTGTTATGTCAGGATTGATGGTAGTCTTATGTAGAGGGTAGATTATGGTTTGTATGGGATGTTTGGGTAGGGATGATCCTGCCTCAAGCAGGGGGTTGGACTTGATGACCTCTGAAGATCCCTTCCATCCCTTCTTTATGATTCTATGACACCCTAGTCAAGGATGGGGATGAGGGTCCCTGTTGGACAAATCTGCATTCCACCCTGATCCCAAGAGCCACCAGGGACCTCATCTGGCAGCTGTTTCATAGCATCTTTACCATAGGTATGTATCTGGCACGCTTGACAGTCACCCCCAACACCTGCCCCTTTTTCTAACAGAGAAAGACCCTGCTGTATACCTACTTTATGTGCGCCAGGTTGCAGCACCTTTTCTGTTTCCTCCAGAACCTCCTGTTGCCATTCTGGCTACACTTCTCCCCACACCTTTTGTTTTGTGCTCCTTAACCATGGCCCCACCAAGCCCCAGGACCTCATGGTCAACCTCCTCCTAGCTCAGGCCAAGCTGACTATCTACACAATTAGAAAAGAGCCTATGGTTGGGAGAAACCTCGGTGAATGTGGAGCTGTTTTTCTGTCACTCCTCCAATCACGTCTCCAGACAGAGTTTCACTGGTTCACATCCACAGGCTCCCTCATCTCATTCAGGGGCAGTGAGTACTGGCCAGTGTGCTCTGTTCAGTGTCCCCTTTTGGAACCCTTGCTATTGACCTATGACTTCACTTCCCTTCCTGTTTTTCTTCTTTATTTATCCTGCAGCATTAGTTGATGTGTCCCCCATGGCCTCCCTTATTAAGGGAAGCTTATAATATTTCTTGATGGTTCTACATTCATAATCCTTGGCCTGTATTATACAGTGACAGGGAGTGGATGTTGAAAGAGAGAGTGAACTGGGTTTGACGAGGTTTTTTTTTTTTTCTTTCTAATTTTCCTTTCTCACTTGTAGCCTCCAGCATTTAAGGTCTAGGAAGTTCTAATTTAGAGGCTGTATCCTTAACTCCCGTGCTTACTACTACTGATGCCCCTTTCTTCCAAGAAATTGTCCAGTCTTTTTTTTTAATCTGGCTAAACTGTCAAATTCCACAACATCTGGTGGCAATGAGTTCCACACTTCAATTACATGCTGTGTGAAAAAGGACTTCCTTTTGTTAGCTCTAAACCTACTACCTCCTGGGATTATTTTGTGACCCCTAGTTCCTGTATTGTGAGAGAGAGTAAATAATAAATCCCTATTTACTTTATCTTCACCATTTAACATTCTGTAAACCCTTATTATGTCCCCTCTCAAGTGTCTCTTTTTCTAACTGAATAAGCATAGCCTTTTTAGTCTCTCTGCATATGTAAGTCCCTCCATACCACTAATCATCCTTGTTGCCCTTCTCTGGACTTTTTCTAGTTCTTCTATACCTTTTTTGAGGTGTCAGGGAACAAAACTGGTCACAATATTCAAGATGTGAATGCACCATCAATTTATAAATGGACATAATGATACTTTCCAGTTTGTTTATAATTCCCTTCTTAATAATCCTTAACATCTTGTTTGCCTTTTTGATGGAATACTGAGCACTGCACTGATTTTTAATTTTTTTTTAGCAAACTGTCCACAATGCCCCCCAGATCTCTGTACTCTGTGGTAACAGCTAATGTAAAGCCCATAATAGTGCAAGTATAGTTTCTGTTATTTTTCCCATGTGCTTCACTTTACACTTATCTAGATTGAATTGCATCTGCCATTTAATTGATCGTTCACTGAGTCATCCCAGATTCTTCTGTAATTCCTCAGAGTCTGTCTTGGCCTTTCCCACTTTGAATAACTTTGGGCGTGTGTGCATGACACTTTAAAATGGGCTAAATGCTTTCGCTCTGCTTTAATGGTGTCAGTGTTTGCATGCCTCAGTGGCGTGTTGTGCATTAATTCCAGCCGCTGTAGGAAATTTGGGGGTGCAATGCACCTTAAATTATTTGGGATGCAGCAAAGAGGAGTTTTAGTTTGCTGCCCTACAGCTGCAGAGCGAAGCACCAGGCTCTGTGCAGCTCAGGGGCTCTGCAGGAAGCCCTACAGCAGCCTAGGAAGGCAGTCTCTGTTCTTTGTGTCTGTTGGCACAGTATAGGATAGGGCCACAGGGCCCAATGGCCCTGCACCCTGTAAGACTGCTGTGGGGACACAGACTCACCCAGTCCTTACACCCAGCAGAGATTTCATAGTTTCATAGATTTCATAGATGTTAGGGGCTGGAAGGGACCTTACAGATCATTGGGTCCAGGCCCCATGCATTTGGGTATGAAAGACTGCTGGGGCGAGATGGCCCCAGCAAGGTGGGCATCATTGAAGATCACCAGGGTGGATGACTGTACCACTTCTGGGGGGATCCTATTCCAAACCCTCGGCACTCGACTTGTAAAGAAGTTTTTCCTTATGTCCAGTCTGAAGCAACCTTCAATCAGTTTGTGCCCATTGTTTCTTGTCCTCCCCCGGCGGGGGGGGCTGATGTATGCCTCAATATACTTATAAGCTGCCATCAAGTCCCCTCTGAGTCTTCTCTTCTGCAGTCTGAACAGTCCCAAGTCTTTCAGCCTTTCCTTGTATGACCTAGTCTCTAGGCCTCTAATCATGTGTGTGGCCCTCCTTTGGACTCTCTCGAGCTTCTCCATATCCTTCCTGAAGTGTGGTGCCCAGCACTGGACTCAGCCGCTCCAGCTGCAGTCTCATTAAGGATGAGTAGAGCAGGAGGATGACATTCTTAGCCTTGCTCAAGATGCCTCAGTAGATGCATGCCAGTGTTTGATTAGCTCTGCCAGCTACGGCATCGCACTGGTGGCTCATGTTCATTCTGTGGTCTATTATGACACCCAGATCTAATTCAGTTGTGGTGCCGGCAAGTATAGCACTGCCAAGCCTGTAAGTGTGTTGCAGGTTATTTCTCCCCAGATGGAGCACTTTACATTTCTCCATATTAAACGTCATCAGGTTGAGGTTTGCCCACCTCGCAGGCCTGTTCAGGTTGGCTTGTATTGCCAGCCTGTCCTCAAGCATGACCATACTCCCTTATAGTTTGGTGTCATGCACAAATGTTGCCAGTTTCCTTTAAATACCCAAATCCAAATAATTGATGAACATGTTGAAAAGCACTGGTCCAAGTATTGAATCTTGAGGGATGCCACTGGTCACCTTCCACCATGTTGACTCAGTTCCATCAATCAATGGACTCTCTGAGTCCTTCCTTGGAGCCAGTTACCTAGCCACCACATCATAAAGTAGTCAAGGCTATTTTTTCCCAGATTTACCATAAGGACATTATGGGAGTCTAGGTTGAAGGCCTTGTTGAAGTCCAGGTATATGACATCAATCTCATTTCCCCTATCCAGATGGCAAGTTACCTAGTCATAGAAGGAAATGAGGTTGGTCAGGCATGACATGCCCATAATGAAGCCATGTTGGCCATCCTTCACAATGCTGCCTTCTGTTAGCCTTCAGTAATGGATTCTTTGATAATTTTTTCCAGGATTTTACCAGGGATTGAAGTCAAACTGATTAATTCCCCAGGTCCCCCTTTCTCCCTTGAACATAGGAACCACTTTGGCCCTCTTCCAGTCTTCTAGGAGCTCTCCCAAGTACCATGAGTCTTCAAATAACTTTGCCATAGGTCTCATGATGATGTCAGCCAGTTCTTTCTGCACTCTTGGGTGCAGTTCATCTGCTGACTTGTAAATATTTAACCTCTTGGTGCTCCCCCACAAGATCTTCACCAACTATGGGAAGGTGATCACCCCCACCTTGATTATGCTGTATCCAGTCAAGTAGGCTAATGCCCTTGCACAGGTGGAATGACCTGATTCTCATCTGCTTCACCTTGGTATTGAACTTGTCTTAGTCGGGAGACAGTCTACTTCTGCTGCGTATAATTCTAGATGAAGTGGGTCCAGATCTTCTTTGGGGCTCCAACCACCCTTACATGCTGTCCATGTGCCACCTTGTTGTTACTGTGTCCGTTGCACCCTTGGCTCTCAATGGGTGATCTTCTATTGTTCCTTGGTCCTGCAAGCTCACATTCATCTTGGGCCTGGCTTACAGAGGCCATGACTGAGCCAGCCTTCTAATTGGTTGGTCACGGCTCAATCTGCAGAGGAGAAATGGAGGACAATTCAAACAGTGAAAGGCCCTCATGTACGTCTCAACCCATAAAGTCCTTGCTACCATAGACTGTGTCTAATGGCCATGAGACCACTCAGTCCAGAGAAAAAAAAAGGGGGAGACCAAAAGAAAATGGGCAGGCCTTCCCAACCCCCTTTGCCCACAACTTGGGCATTCCCTAGCCTTGGATGCTTTGGCACCAGTTCATTAAGACTTTAGAGGCACCTGCCCTCTTCCCAGGTGCAGTGGGTTCATCTGCCCATCCTCAATGACTCAGCTCTTAGTGAGCTTGAAGTCGGTACCCCCACCAATGTGACTAATTATTATTCCTTTGTTTCACCTTTCCTGGGGCTATAGCCCAGCCACCCAGACTCTAAAAAAAAGAAAAGTGAAAGCAAATCAAAAACCTACTTGGGGTGCTGCTGGTTCCCATGATGGTTCTTTCCCTTGGCATGTCTCCCTGCCAGCATTCTCTGCTGTCCCCACTACCGCAGTCTTCTCAGAAACATTTCAAGTTAATGGAGTCCCTCTGGGGTCCACTGGCTCTCTGTGGCCCAGAGCTTCTTTGCTGGCATCTCAGTGTTCTGGGTTTTCTGTCCTCGTCTGGCATCTGTCTCTCTCTCTCCCTGGCCCTGGCAACAGATCAGAAATACTGGCCCTTCCACAGGTGGTGCTGAGCCTGATAGAACAGCTGCTGATGAACCGTGGCACCTCCGGTCACTCCTTGTCATTGGCTCCAGATGGGTTGGTGAGTTTCCCCCTGCTGTGAACTCAGAAGACTTTTTCCTCTCTTCTTTATAGTGTCATCCACAAATTTGGCAACTTCTCTACTCACCCCTTTTTCCAGATTGTTTTTGAATATGTTAAACATCACTGGTCCCAACACAGATTCCTGAGGGACCCCACTGTTTACTTCTTTCCATCCTGAAAACTGACCTTTTATGTTTACTCTTTGCTTCCTATCTTTGAGACATATTCTAACCCATGGGTAGACATTCTCTGTAATCTCATGACTACCTAGTTTAGTTAAGAGTCTCTGATGGGGGACCTTGTCAAAGGTGTTTAGGAAGTTCAACTATATTGTTGCAACTGGATCACCTTGATCCACCTGCTTCTTGACACTGTCTAAGAACTCTAGTAGTTCTGTGAGGCATGATTTCCCTTTGGCAAAGCTGTGTTGATTCCTCCCCAGAAAATCATGTTCATCCATGTGCTGAACAAGTCTTTTAAAATTTTTGTTTCTACCAGTTTTCCAGGAACAGAAGTTACACTCACTGGCCACATCTACACTAGATGCTGATAGAGTAGTCATTACTGTGCAGTCATTTAGTGCTTGTATAAACAAGTACTAAATAACTGCTCAGAAACCCACAGTACTGTACACTAGTGTTGATGAACAGCTTTTTTTTGTGATGCTACTGTGCAGTAGCCTGAGACTACTTTGCAGTAGTGTTGCATCACAGTTTCTGCCATGTGATGCTACTGCACAGCAGTCTTGAGCTACTGCACAGTTAGCATTTCATGTAGATACAACTACTGTTCTGTAGTCCCTTAATCCCCTCTAGAGCCTTATTTAAATATGGTAGTCACATTGGCAACCCTCCCATCCTCTGGTACCAAGGCTGGTTTTGTGGTAGGTTGCATACTGCACGTAGGAGTTTAGCAATTTCTGATCTGAGCTCCTTCAGTTTTTCTGATCTGAGCTCCTTCAGTTTATCAGTTTCCTCTATGACTTCATCTATCACAACCTAAATTTAGGTCAGCTACACTGACTTGTCCCTAGAGAGGAGTGGATCTAGTGAAATCATTTATCTAACATCTTCCACAGTGAAGACAAAGAGAAAAAATGCATTTAGTTTCTCAGTGATGGCCTTTGTCATCCTTTAGCACCCCTTTTACACCTTCAGTATCCAAAGGCCAGCTGATTGCCAGGCAGGTCTTAGATTTCTAAAGTACTTAACGAATGTTTATTGTTACCTTTTGTCTATAGCAAGTTTCTTCTTAAATTCTCTCTTAGCTTGTCTTATTACAGTTTTACATTTGATTTGCCAGATCTTATAATCCCCCCACCCCTGCTCTTTAGGATTTCACTCTGTCAGCGAGCACACAGGTGCCCTGATCCTCTTAAAGAGGGGGAAACTGCTAGGGGAAGAGCCCTAGCAGTGTGTGGGGAGCCCAGCTGCTGGGTACCAGGGCAACCAGAGGGAGCTAGTGGCCCACACCTGCCAGAGGTCAGCTGACCAGAAGGGGTAGGGCCTGGCCCACATATAAACCCCAGGGTGAGGCCAGGATGGCAGTTTCCTGCCAGCAGCCGTGGGGGAAGAAGCTCTCCCAGAGCAAGCAAAGGGGAGAGGCCTGACTGCAGGTACAGCCTCTGATACTGGTGAGGGATGGAGCACTTCTGGGGTGGCTTGAATAATGTTTTAGCCGGGTGGCTTGAATTTATGTTATAGCCCAGGGGCTTGTGTTTTGTTTGCTGTTTAAGACCGGTGGTTTGGGTGAGGCTATTAGGGGACAGAGGAGGCCTCATAGGGGACCCACGGCAGCCTGGGGACCCCGGCGACAGGAAGGGCACAGCATTTGGGGTGCACCGACCCCGGCGCCAGAGAGGGCGCAGCATTTGCGGTGCACCAACCCCGGCATCAGAAAGCGCACAGAGTGAGACAGGGCTGTGGAGAGCCCAGGGAGGACCAGGGGGCCACATTATAATAAGGCCCAGACCGAACAATGTCAGTTCCATCTGTGAGGCTTAGGGTGTGGTAAAGGAGTGGTTGCAGCCATGCATAGCCCATAAGGCTAGGGTGCCCTGAAACACCCATTTTAGAAGGGGACCCACAAGGGGTTCAGGAGCCCATGGGGTCAGAGCACAGCAAAAACCATGTCCAAGATGATATAAAGGCAGCCTCCCTATCATATATTTTCCAGCAAAGACATGGCAGGAGAGAATCGAGAGTGCCCTTTGGGTCAGCTTGGCACGGGAAGGGGGCCTTGGGGAGATCACGCCCATCCTGCAGGACCCCACGCCATGACACACTCCCACTTTTTGAAAGCAGCCTTTTTTCTGCTTTTTACCTCTGCTACTCTGCCATTAAACCAGGCTGTCTTTCTTTTATATAAATATAAGTGAGGCTCATTTGGCTTTATTCATTTTTGATGGCTTCCTGTTGAGCACTGTTTATCATCCATTTTTCCTTTGGGTGTTTCCAAGCTGACTAACTTCTTAATTGTGCCAAACATTTATTAGTTATTGGAGTTAGAGTTAAACTTATTAGTGTATAATTCACTGGATCCACTTAGAAGCACTGTATTAGTATTTGTCCTTTCCCAGTCCTTGGGAACCACCTGTCCAGCATGAATTCTCAGATATAATTGCAACTAGTTCCACTCTTTCAACTGCTAGCTCCTTTAGCATTCTCTGGTGAATTGCACTGGAGTTCTACTGATTTGAATATGTTTAATTTATCTGAAGATCTTAATCATGTTCCTTCCTGATCTGCCTTTCCTCATTATCTGTTATTATATTGAATATGCTCTTCTTCATATGTGCCCTCAGTAGTCTGTCTCAACAGCATTAGAGGCTTGTCATGCAAATGATCTTTCTGAAGTCTCAGACTATTTGCATGAATAAGGCTTACTTCTGTGTTTTTATATTTAGAACTGGGCTTTAAGTCTGTGGGTATGTCTACATTGCAGGCTTCAATATAGGGTAGAAATACCTGAGCTACCTTTAAACAAAACTACTACTGACATCTAAGCTTGCCCATTTAAGTCTAGCTTTGGGGGAGGCTTTTACACTACATTGCAGGGTAAAGATTCATAGATGCTAGGGTTGGAAAGGACCTCAATAGATCATTGAGTCCAACCCCCAAATCATCGAGTCCGACCCCCTCGGAAAGAATAAATATAACCTGCAACTACTTTGCAATATAAGCCCCTGACCCTACCATCACCCTGTCTAACTTAATGGAAACCAAACCACATCTCATCATCATTTGTGATCTTGTATCATAACAGGATTTTTTTCCTGACCTGTGGAAGGTGATGAAATCGGGTTGTTCAGTGATGAGGGAGGTCTGTCATTTTATGAACAGAATCTAACTCCTTGGTATATGTCTCACAAGTTGCTTATCTAAGGAAAAAAAACCCACATCTGCTCTTCTGTTTTTGAACAGAAGTTGTGACACTGGGTATTTTGAGGAAGGGCTATGCTTATTTTGGCATTATTTGCAATGCTTTTTATAACTCTTCAGTGCTATGCGAAAGCCTTTACAGAAAGAAATCTTTCAACTTATTGACTTCGTAACAATGCTGTGCTCTTGAATCAGTTGCTTCAACTCAACTGCATTTTAGAAAGTTGGTAAATTGGCTTTGTTGAGATAGACGTAGCCATACTACATAAGTAACAGAATCACTACCTATGATAATAGAATTATAGAATCATAAAATATTAGGGTTGAAAGGGACCTCAGAATATCATCTAAACCAACCACCTGCTCAAAGAAGAACCAGCCCCAACTAGATTATTCCAACCAGGGCTTTGTCAATCCAGGCCTTAAAATCTCCAAGGATGGCGATTCCACCACCTCTCTAGTTATCCCATTCCAGTGCATCACCACCCTCCCAGTGAGTTTTTCCCAATATCCAACCTAAACTTCCTTTGCTGCAACTTGAAACCATTGCTTCTTATTCTGTCATCTGCCACCACTGAGAATAGTCTAGCTCAATCCTCTTTGGAACAATGCTTCAGGTAATTGGAGGCTGCTATCACATCCCCCTTAGTCTTCTCTTCTGCATACTAAACAAGCCCGTTCCCTCAGCCTTTCCTCATAAGTCATGTGCCCCAGCATCCTAACCATTTTTGTTGCCCACTGCTGGACTCTCTCCAACTTTTCAACATCCTTTCTGTAGTGGGGGTCCAAAACTGGACACAGTACTGCAGATGTGGCCTCACCAGTGCAGACTAGAGGGGAATCATTACTTCCTCCCCAATCTGCTGGCAATGCTAATGGGGAATCATTACTTCCTACCCATTACTGCCTCCCCAATCTGCTGGCAGTGCTCTTACTAATGCAACCCACTATGCTATTAGCCTTCTTGGCAACAAGGGCACATTGTTGACTCATATTCAGCTTATTGTCCACTGTAATGCCCAGTCCCTTTTTTTTAAAGCTGGTGCTTAACCAGTTGGTCCCAGGCCTGTAGTAGTGCATTGGATTCTTCCATCCTAAGTGCAGGAATTTACACTTGTCCTTTTGAATTTCATGAGATTTCTTTTGCCCCAATTTGTCTAGGCCACCCTGAACCCCAAATCTATCCTCCAGTGTATTACTACCCACCCCCAGCTTGGTGCCATCCACAAGCTTGCTGAGGGTGCACTCTGTCCCATCTTCCAGGTCACTGATTAAGATATCGAACAAGACCAGGACTGAATGCTGGGGCACCCCACTTGATACTGGCTGCCAGCTAGACATCAAGCCATTGATCACTACCAGTTGGGCCCAATAATCCAGCCAGCTTTCTTTCTACTTTAAAGGCTATTCATACAACCCATAATTCCTCATCTTGCTTGCAAGAATGCTGTGGGAGACCATATCAAAAGCCTTGCTAAAATCAAGGTATGTCCAGTGATTTCCCCACATCCACAGAGCCAGTCATCTCATCATAGAAGGCAATCAGGTTGGTCTGGCATGACTTGTCCTTGGTGAATCCAGGCTCACTGTTCCTGATCACTTTCTTCTCCTCCAAGTGCTTAGAAATGGATTCCTTGAGGGCCTGGTCCATGATTTTTCCAGGAACTATGGTGAGGCTGAGTGTCTCTAGTTTCCTAGATCCTCTTCCTTCCTTTGCTTAAAGGTGGGCACTATATTTTCCGTTTTCCAATCAACTGGCACCTCCCCTGCACGCCACAAGTTTTCAGTGAGAATGTCCAATAGCTCTGCAACTTCTTCAGTACCCTTTAATGCATTGCATCTGGCCCCACGGACTTGTACATGTCCAGATTTTCTAAATAGTCCCTAACCTATTCTTTTACCACTGATGGCTGCTCACCTTCTCCCTAAAAGGTGTTGCCTGATGCAGTAGCCTGGGAGATGACCTTGCCTGGAAGACCAAGGTAAAAAAGGCATTGATTACTTTAGCCTTTTCCTCCTCATCTGTCACTAGGTTGCCTCCCTCATTCAGTGTTGCTAGCATACTTGTAGAAACCCTTCTTTTTACCCTTCACATCCCTTGCTAGCTGCAACTCCAGTTGCTGTTTGGCTTTCTTGATTTCATCCCTACATGCCTGAGTAATGATACCACTTATGCAGCTGGAAAACTGCTATCTCATAACAAGTCTCAGTTATGATATTTGTTCCTTGTGTACTTCCTAATTCCCAATTTGAGTAATTCACAACCTTGATCCCCCCAGTGCCCCATGCCTTGGTTTTTTTTTTTTGTTTTTGTTTTTTTTGTTTTTTTTCCCCCTCCAAGCCAGCCTTCATTCAGTCTTTTTGGATTTGGTCCCTGTAGCAGGATGGTACCTGAGGACAGCTATGACACCACTTAGTGACTGTTTTTTCCTGCCCGGCTCCTTCTCCAGCCTCTCGGGGTTTCACCCTGCTTCCTTGTTTGCCATGCCTTGATGTTAGAGATGAGGAAGAAAGGCTGCCCTCAGACTTGTGAGCCCTGGATACACTCTCTCTATACCAGGGTCTTCTCATGGGTTCATCTTGGTCTCCCTAACTGGGCTTTCACCCCACCACCTACAGTCTCTTGGCCTTGGGGCTAAACCCTAAGGGCTAAATCTGTGGTCTCCACCCTCCCCACCAGTGAAACCTATGCCTCCATAGATATTATTTTGCCAATGTTGTTTGCCTGTGTAAGGGCCTCAGCCATCTTGGCTTTGGCCTCTCTCTGTTTCAAGTATCTGGGCCCCTTGGGTGTTTCTTGGTGTCCAGACCTCTTGGCCCTGTCTTGTATTTTATCTCAGCCCACTGGGCTCTACTGACCCAAGGTGAGGCTGCTTTCTTTTCAGTTTGCCCCCCCCCCCCCTTGTCATTTCTGACCCAGGGCAAGGCTTTTCTCACTTCATCTCAGCCTCCCTGGTATCCCTGACCCAGAGTGAGGCTGCTCTCAATTCAGCTCAGCCCCCTCCTCCCCGCCCCCCGGCTCTTTAACTGGTCTCAACATCCTGAACCACCTGGCCCTTCAGGGCTGCTATTTTCTGCCTCTAAAGTGATTGGGTTTCCACCCCATGCATCTCACTGTGTCCCAGACCCTGGAAAAGCTTTATGCTGAGCACCCCTGTTGCTTCCCATCCACACCCAGTCCTCCAGTGTTACTCTGTGCCACCTATAAATTAACCCCTTCTGGATCACCCCAGGTCCCCATCCACCTCCTACCCTTTTACTGGTGGGTCTGTAGCAGCTTTTAAGGTACCTAGATGGTTGGATTCTTTTATGTTGTTTCTCTGGCCTACAAGAATTCTGCTTGCAGTAGAAGCAAGTGTCACACTGACTCCTTTGGCTCAGGATCCAGGTGTTTAATGGGCTGGGGCTCCATCCTCCTCTGGCCACATGGCTCAGCCCTGAGCCTGCTCTCAGGTGTTGGAACTTAAGCCCTGAACTGCAGCCACTGCCTTCTCCACTGCTGTTCTTTTACGCTTTCTGTATTTTGCTGGCTGCATGTAGCTTTGTAGCCAGCCCCTGCCTCACTGCTGTCTAGGTAGGGTAGCACTGAAATACTAGTTCCCTACCTGTCAGGTAGCAGAGGTTAGGGGCCCATGTCACAGTCCCTCAACCATGCAGGACCCTGTGCTTTTGCAGCTCCAGCATAACATTGTCCCAGAAAGTAGTGAGACAAGGCTTTCCCTGTCAGAACAGCCTGGCAGTGGTTCTTGCTGGAATGCTCTGTTGGGGGTGTTGCTTTGGCCCAGGCACAACCCAAAATGCCATGGGTTTCCCCCACTGGAAGTCCATCAGGAACCAGCCCAGTTCCTAGGAAGGCATCACCCCTCACCTTGCATATACCCATGAATGCCTTGTGGCTCCTGAGGCTGGGGGACACTGCAACCGCCCACAGGCAGTGGGGGCAGTGGCGGGGGTGTGGCAGTGGCCAGTGGGGACCACCTGCAGGTGGATGCGGTAACATCAGTGGCAAGGGTGGGCCAAGCGGGACTGCCCACAGGTGACTGCAGAGGTGTTGGTGTTGAGGTGGGGAGGGTGGCAAGCACCAAGTGGTGATCAGCAACCACCTGCAGATGCTGCCAGCAGGGTGGGGGGTGGGTGGTGAGCAGTGACTGCTTGCAGATGCTGCCGGCAGTGGAGGCAGCAGCCAATCTCAGGAGGTGTACGGCCAATCTCAGGGGTTGTATGTGCACCTGCATGCACTCCCTACATGTTGCCATTGTGTATATACCATATTTACTCAGATACAAAACAACCCTGATTATAGATTGACCATCCAAGAACTAGATTCTGCATAAGGAAAAATTATAGTTTTAAAATTTTCCAGTTATAAAATCTAATTATTGGAGATTTGCCTTGAATTTGTCTCCCTTCCACTGCTACAGCAGGTAAAATATATTGGGGGTGCTGGTAGCCCTGTTGCCCTCTGCCTCCCCACCCCCAACTTCCTCTCCCTACAGATCCTTCCTCTCCTCCTTACTGTCAGATCCTGGTCTCCCCAAGCACACGGAAAGAAGGAGCAAATTTGAAAATACTGACCTTGAAATTAAACGTAAGTGTAGTAATTTGTATGTAGTATCCATATGTTAACTCAACAGTGTTTTAACTAGAGTCCGCAGATTAATTTTTATTGGGGCAGGAAGGCAACTAATTAAAGTACTAAGGCAAAAGGAGCGGTCAAAAGCCATAAGGCTGCTTTTGGATTACTTAGCCAAGTAACCCAAAAGTTAAAGCTTAGGTTGGATATTCATCAGGCTTTGTGTGAGAATTTCCACAAAATAAACACCTGCACAGGAATATATTAAATCAAATGTAAGTATATTGTTAGATATAATAGAATATAAGTTATAACACAAGATAGAACAGTAAAAGAAAAAGTTACATTAACATATACCAGAGTCACACAGCAACCTTCGGTCTAAGAACACAGATAACAAGTTGGCACTGCCTTGCAACCCTCCCCACTGGCGCACAGATTAACAAATTCATACTCCTCTCTCATACAAAACCATTCTTCCTCAAATGGTCCACTGTTACAGAGCTTACATACACCACACCACACCACACCACACCACACCACAGCCAAGCTAGTCAGACATCAAATGACTCAGGTAAATGGTTCACTCAGACTGTCAGGCAAATACACACTAGCTCTTCTGCCTTCGAAATTTACCTTCTGGCTTCTCTTTCTCTGGGCTCCACCAACAGAAAGCAGAGGCTAAGTCCTCTGTTCTGGTATCAGGGTCAGGGTGATACTTTACCACAAGCTATGATCCCTGCAGCTCTAGGAACATCATGCAGATAAATTACCAAGAGCTCCATTAGACAAGAACTATGTCCAAGCTCTATTTTCCAAGAGCTCAGCTCCTTACCACCCTGTACATCAATAGAATCAGCACACCACGCAGATCAGAACCTCTCCCTCTGGAGCAGAAACCCACACGTACTCCAACACACAAGCTAAATTAAGACACTTATATCCCCAAATCACCAGCTTACTCATTCAATCCTGTTCATCATCAAGTTTTGTATCAAGCAGATGCTTGGACATATGCTGTCCAATCAAATTCTCACTTACCTCCTGCAGGCCACAACAATTCCCATCATCAAACTTTGTATCAAACCACTCAGACCACATCCTGCCCAATCAAATGCCTATACACACACTGATGTCTAGAAAATGATATTTAGTTTTACTTGTAGGAATTGCCTTGTAGGTAAAGTAGATATTGCATTGGAGCAATGGCTGCAGTGGAGTCAAATGGAGCCTGTGCCCTTTCAGATTTGTGCATAGGGCAGGGGCAGGTGTAGGCTCACACTGGGGCTCTGGGATACTCACCATGCTGCTCTCCCCCCTGGAGGCCTTTGTGACCCACAAGGCATGACCCAGCTTGGGAGGGAGAACCAGAGTAGGGAGGCTTAGTGCTGCTGCTGCTGCCTCTTTTTTTTTTTTTTTTTTTTTTTTTAAAGAAGAAAATCCACATTTTTTCCCTTTAAAGGAGAAAAATCTCCGCTTACCATGAATCCTGGGATGCTCCAACAAATGGAGATGAGGCTTGGGACAACCTGGTCCATCTTAACTTCATGGACTGTATCCAGGTGAGCGCGGTCATGTTGAATGTGTCACTGCAGACACTTCTGCAGTGCCGCATACTGCACATTCAATTGTTCTCTGCACTGAAAGGGAGCAGTGTGTGTGAGAAATGGGATTTGACCTCTGGATATCCAGGGATAAAAAAACCTGTTTGGGGAAAAAAAAAAAAAAAAAAAAGTGGAATGCTGCATGTGGGGGTCAGCGTGTGCCACTCAAAACCAGAGCCTGCTTGCCAGAACCACATGCCACCTGTTGGCCAGGCTCCACATGGCAGGATTGCTGCTCCTGCAGTCCCAGGAAGCCCCCAGAAACCCAGGTAAGATTGCTGGGACTAGCCCAGTGCTGGCCCCAGCCTCCCCTACCCCACCAGGGGAAACTTGCCACATGCCAAAGCCCATATGGCACAGGTGTTCCCTGGAGACAACTAGTGGTGGCACAAGGTGCACTACTGTTGGCTGTCCCCAGGGAATCAAATATCCATGCATGTGTGGATGGCCATGGAGGGCAGGGACTTCCATGGCCACATATGCAAAATGATTAGAGGGGTAGCAACATAGGGATTCTGGGTGAAGTGTTTGCGTTCCCATTCTGTTTTTCAGACACTTAAGGCTGGTGAAGAAACAAGAATCATTGGACATGGGAAAGAAAAGTACATCTCAGCTGCATGAGTGAAACAGAAGTCAAAATGTATGCAATGTAGTGCCTCACCATGCCTTTAAAAAGAGTCCACACTTAGGGGGCCAGTGCTTAAAGGCCACTGCCATATATCTTATTCAGATGTCGTGTACTAGCCTGTTTTTGGGGAAGGCTCCATTCAGTGGGAATTACACCCATCTGTTAGGGCAAACACCATGGTCTAGAAGGTGGTTTTCCTGGTTGCAGGGAAAAACTACTTTCTTGGCAGGGGGTAGTATCCTGCCTGAGGTAATGCATAGATAGTGTCCTACTTTCATTTCCAGTGGGATGATCTTAGCTATACACAGACTTTATGGAAATGGGAGACTCCTTTCTAGCTTGCTCCTGCAACCATATGGTTGAGGGCAAGTGAAACTCAGGGGCATACAAACCCCAATCCTCTAGGCTTGGGCCTTCACATAGGATGCCCACCAAAGGATTTGAAAGCATCTGAAGCCCTAGACAGGGGTGGAGGATGTGTGACGGTAGTAAGCCCACATATGGTTCTTGAATGAATTGATTTGGAATTGATGTGGCTGATTTGAGTCGGAATACAAAAATTTTTCCTTAAGAAAAAAAAAAAAGTCCCCATCAGTAGCACAGCTACTTGGCTGCCTTTGGCTAACATGAAGCACAGTGACTGGGCTGGGGCCCAGTATACTTCCTGGATTGATGCCAGAAGTACTGGGGAATAGTGATGGAGTGCTGGGATGGAGGAGGAGAAGGAGTTCTCGAAGTCTGGAAAGCATCAGTGGCTGTTTTGGAGACGAGAGTGGCAAATATGGAAGGGAAATGGACCAAGAGATGAGAAGCAAATTAGAGAGCAGCAGTGAAGATCCAGAGTCTGATGAAGGATGGACCAAGATGGAGAAGGAGGGATGAAAGAAGGTAGAAAAAAAAGTTGTGGTGGGACCAGTGGTTTTGGAGGAGGCTTTATTGAAGAAAGCAATAAGGGAAGAGTGGAGGCAGCAGGAAGAACAGAAGAAGAAGAAGAAGAGAAGAGGTCAGGAGGGAGAAATGAGGAATGAAACAGTGATTGAAGAGAAGAAGACTAGTGGGAGGAATAAACCAGATCTGCAAAGAGCATGAATATTCACAGAAGTTTAGGGCTGGAAGGGACCCCATGAGATCATTGGGTCTAGCCCCCCTGCTCTGTGCAGGAAAGACTTCTGGGGTCAAATAACCCCAGCAAGGTATGGGTCCAGTCTCCTTTTGAAGATCTCCAGGGTAGGTGCCTGCACCACCCTCACAGAGTCTATTCCAGAGTATGGTCACAGGAACTATGAAGACTTTTTTTTTTTTTCCCTCCTGATATCTAGTCTGAAATCTAGGAGCTTATGACCATTGCTCCTGGTTTTCCCTTGGGGTGCTTTGGTGAATAGTTGTTCACCTAGCCCCTGATGTTCATATTTGTAAGCTGCTACCAAATTCCCCCAAAGTCTTTTCTAAGCTAAACAGTCCCAGATCTGTCAGCCTTTCCTTGTATGGCTTGCTCTTCAGGCCTCTAATCATATGAGTGGCTCTTCTCTGGACTCTCTCAAGCTTCTCCACATCCTTCTTGAAGTGTGGTACCCAGAGCTGGATGCAGTATTCCAGCTGTGGCCTCACCAGTAATGAGTAGAGTGGGAGAATAACCTCCTTAGTTTTGCTCAAGATGTATCAGTTGATACATGCCAGCATATTGTTTGCTTTGCTAACTGTAGCATTGCACTGGTGGCTCATTCATTTTATGGTCAATTATGACCCCGAGGTCCCTTTTTGTACATGGTGCTAGCAAGCCTATAATTTTGTTGCAGATTTTTCCTCCTCAGATGGAGAACTTTACACTTCTTAGAGTTGAACAGCATCTGGTTCTGGTCCACCCATGTAACTAATCTAGGTCCACTTGGATCTTCAGCCTACCCTGACATGTGGCTGCACTTCCCCAGAGGTTAGTATCATTGATAAGCTTTGCCAGTGTGCTTTTCACACCCCACATCCAGATCATTGATGAAGATGTTGAAAAGCACTGGTCCAAGTACCGAACTCTGGGGGATTCCACTGGCTACCTTCCACCAGGTTGACACAAATTCATCTATTAGTACTCTCTGGGTCTGATCCTGCAGGCAGTTTCCCACCCATCTGACCCTTGAATTGTTAAGCCCATAGTCCCTCAGTTTTTACCTTGAGAGACTCATGGGACACCAAGTCAAAGGCCTTCCTAAAGTCCAATTAAATTATGTTGACCTCATCTCCCCTATTCAGGTGGTGCGTAACCTGGTCTTAGAAGGAGATGAGGTAAGTCAGACATGACCTACCTGTGACAAAACCATGCTGGCTATCATTCATAATTTTGCCTTCTACTAGCTTATCACGTATGGACTCCTTGAATTTTTTTTGAGGATTCTTCCTGGGATTGAGGTCAGGCTGATCGGCCTGTAGTTCCCTGGGTCCTCTCTCCTCCCCTTCTTGAAGATGGGCACAACATTGGCCCTGTTCTAGTCTTCTTGCACCTCTCTGAGTGCCACAAATTCTCAAAAAGATTCATCAGCAGTCCTGTGATGACTTTGACTAATTTGTTCAGCACTCTTGGATGGACTTCATTCGGTCCTGCTGAAGAATTCATCCAGTCTTGCTGACTTATAGATATCCAGCCTCTGTAGCTGTTCTTTCACCATCTCTGCACTGACGGTTGGTAGGTGATCGTCCCTACTGTGACTATTCTGTGTCATATTTACATTCGGCAGGCTATCACTCATACTGGTGGAATACAGATGCAAAGTACTCATTCAGGAGTTGTTTTCTCCTTGGTGTTGGTGATCAGATGTCCAGATGCATTGAGCAGTAGTCCCATATTTCCACTGGTTTTCCTTCTGTTACCTATGTACTTATAGAAGGACTTCTTATTGTCCTTGATTTCAGTTGCTAACCTGAATTCAGTCACCACCTTTGCTTTTCTAATCTGCCCCCTACAGGTGTGGGCCAATCTTATGTAGGTCTCCTTGGGGCCTGTTCCTAGCTTCCATCATTGGTAATCATCTTTTTCAGAAGATCTGTGACTTCACTATTGAGCCAAGATGGCTCCTGACCCCTGTGCCACCTTTTTTTGTGTACCCTAGTCTTGTTTCCTAACTGGAAGTCTTGAGAAATTTAGTAGTGAAGCGACGAAGGTTATGAGGATTTTTGGAACATGTATGCGGTGGTAGGTGAGAGATAAGAATTGAAGGAGATACGTTGTATTCTGGGAGAAAAGACAAGAGAAAAAGCAATAATTATTCAAATGGAAATGGCCCTGCTTGAGATAGGGAAGATAGAGAAATGGTTGTAGAATTATACACAAAAAGTTATGTATGCTGATGAAATACATGCTAAATATGAGATATGGATTTGTATATATGAAGTTTGTAGCAAGTGTGGGCAAGAAGGACACGTGGCAGCATACTGCTAGTATACAATATGCTACAGATGGAAAGGTAAAGGGCACTGAGTAGGGAAGAGGGACACTTTTATAGTGCCAATGCCTGTGGTCCCCCTCAAATAAAGCTTGTCTACATAGCAGAGACAGGAAAGGGAAAGTGGGGAAGAAGATGTTGAGTCAGAATGCATGACAATGAAAGAGAAACCAAAAAAAGGAAGAGCTGGGGAGGAAGAGAGTGAACTTTCAGTAGACAAAGCAGTGCAGCTGGTGACAGAGGAGGAACAAGAAGAAGAAAAGATAAGTGGACCAAGTGACTTGGAGACAGAGGAGAGAGAAGAGAGAAAGGTGAGCATGATACAGGAAGAACGAGGAGTGAGGATATAGCAGGAAAAAGAAGAAGAAAGCCAAATTGGGAAAAGAAAGAAAGCACACACTATGAAGCTTAGGGGGAAAAAAAGGCAGACAAAGAGAGAGAGGAGGAGGGAGATGGGTTTGAGGGGAAAGCTCATGGTCTGGGTCTAATGTGGTCTGGGTTTAAAGGAGAGGGGAAAGAGAGGAGGGGAAGCAAAACGGTGTGGGACAGGGGAAAGAAGTACCTTAAATATTAAAGCAATAAAGCAACTAGCAAAGACTATGGGGATGAGAAGGGGGGAGGATTAGAGCCTACAGTGTAGAAGCAGCAGCATAGAAGACTTGTAAAGTCATACAGATGTGAAATTTAAATAGACCAGCATGATTTTGTGTATTGCATCTATAAATGTCAGAAGTGTGTTATTGAGGAAGAGGAGGGATAAGATTATGCGACAACTGAGTGAGGTAAAAGCAGACCTAATATGTTTACAGGAGTCTAGAGTCCCATGACAGAAGGCCTACAAGTGTTTTATGAAGAGATGGGGGTGGGGCCATTGTGATGAGCAGAGTCAGATGTAAATAATGCGGCTGGAGAGGTGACTTTGCTCAAGAGTAAGGAAGTGGAAGTGCAGTAAGTGCAAGTTATTGTGGAAGGGAGACTGGAATGGTTGCTGGTGGAGTTTGAAAAGAAAATATTAGATATTTTTAATATATATGTTCTGGCTGAAAGAGAGAGAAGGATCTCCCTGTTTAAGAAATTAGAGGTGTATGGCGATGAAGTAGGCAGAAAATTCTGGTGGGGGATTTCAATTGCATTATTGAGGAGCGGGGTAGGAGAAGGGATGGGGGAGATGGAGAGCTAGATAACCTGTTAAAAGTACTGATTATTTTAATAAAAGAGGGGATTGAGGGTTGGAAGCCCACTGTCCTCCTTAGCCCAATACCAAAGGCCATAGGTTCTAGGAGTTCAGTCAGGAGAAGCAGCTAGGGACTCCATATTTTTTCTTTGGTTATTGAGCTGTGAGCAGGGAGGCTGAATGATATGTTAAGTGGACAATTAGCTTAACCATTCCTCAACTGAAGGTGAAATGAGAGGGGTCCACAGTACCATAGCACCACAATCCCTATTATGAATGCACTTCCATAAAGTAATGAAGTGTCTTAAACACCCAATTCAGTTGAAGTGATCTCTGCCCCATATACACGCACAATAGAATGGGATGCAGGCATAAGGGATGGTTGCTGGCCCTCTAAGGATGACTGGAGGTTTCCTGCTCAGTTCTAAAGCAGCATAAATCCTAGGGGCATTTTCAATCTTGACCCCCTGCTCTCCCTATGTTCTCACTTTCTTTTCACATTAGTAGATGAAGCTGAGGCACGATTTGGGGGCACCTCCAGAGGTGGTCCTTGTATCCCACCATGGTACAGGCATGGCATACGCAAACTTACAGGGGCAGGGATGTAGGCAGGGACATGCAGCTCAATCCCATAGAGGGAGAGTGTGATCTGCAAGCCCAGGGGCTCAGGGATGCTGACTTATGGGGTGGGAGGGACATGGAAGACAGGGGTGAGCTGAAAGCACTAGGACTTTCAGTCTGACTCCAGGTCTGTCTTCACACCTGCATTGCTGCCTGAGAGAATGGAGGAGTCCTCAATCTAGGTTATATCCTGGGTCAGCATGGAAGTTGACTACAGCTACCTACAACCCACTACACGACTCAGTGTCACTCTCCTCGGAAAGATAAGCTGCATCCACACCATAACAAGACCACACAGTATAACCTCCACAAGGATGCAAAACAGTTCCTTTTTCACTCTGAATGAAATTGGACATGTGATTGTCATATTAGGCCCTCACATGCCGCTGCTTCAGCACCTTGGCAATCAAACAACATTGTTGCCAGTCCCAGTTGTGATCACAGGATGCCATTTCTGTGACAATCCACTTGAAGAGCACCTGGTTGCAGTGGCTGGACCTAAGCACTGTCTGGTTTTCCTCCTACCAAATGGCAACTGGGTTCACTACCCCCTGCCACTTCCAGTTGGAGATAACAGTTGTCATGCCAGGCCATGGGAAGTCAGGTATGGGGAGGCTATCTCAGGGTTGGAAGAAGCCAGGAAGTCGGAAGCCAAGAGATCTGTTATGCATCCCAGGTAGTCTGGTCAAAGTGCATCCATGCATTCTGGCTGGCTCAGCGTGACCACAGGCAGTGGGGTTGGAGGCCCAGGAGTGTGTGGATGGTCCCAGTGGTGGCACCAAGGAGAGTGCTGTTGGTGTCCCTGTTGGGATCTGGGCAGCAGCCTAGGGTTTGGGCAGCAGCAGTGTAATGGCAAGAGGCATGGTACACCACAGTGAGCCAAGCCAGGCAGCCGTGCCATGTGGGGGACTGCCAGGGTCTAGACTGACCTAGGCAACACAGCAGTTCCTGGGGCAGGTAAGCAAGGTGAACATGGGGGCAAACAGGAGCCCAGGACAGTAGATGTCACTGGGGGCCTGGGGGTGGAGCAGCCATGTTGTGGTGCCCAGAGGTTTTGGCAACAGAGCCATCATATGCTGCCACCGTGTTCTGCATGCTGCTCCAGGCCAGGAGATGAGGTGGCACTGGACTACCTTTCCAAGATGTCCACCACCTGCAGGCAGGTACAGTAGGAGCCTACAGCTCTCTCGGGTGGTAACAGGGGGCCGGTGCAGGGTGGCCAGGGTGGGAGTAGATTTGCTGCTGTTCTCGCATCCCCACACGAGTAGACACCTTTGACACATGCTGACCCAGAGTAATTTACTCTAGAGTAAGCCTATCCTGCAGCATTTGTGGATGTAGATGCAATTTCTGGGAATCGAGCCATCAAATTTTAGTGAAGTAACAGCACAGAGCCATAGATAAGCTTGCTTTCCCACAGCTCCTTGCTCTGGCAGCATCATTCTAGGACTGGAGCCACTGGAGTTTAGCTTGGCAGCAGCATGGGAAAATAGGAAGCATGCCGATAGTACAGCTCCCTGAGTAGTAGAGTTCAGGAGGGTGGAAAGTTTGTCCACAGAGCAGGAGTTGGGTATCTGGAAAAGGCATATCCTGGGATGCTGGAGGACTGCAGGTTGTTCATTTTATGTCCATGAAGTAGACTGAAGTTACCCTAACACAAGCTAAGTAGTACGGCCCAGAGTTAACCCTTGCCTGAAGCAGCATTGCTTTGAGATGCTCAGAGGACTCTTAGCATAAGTTAACAAGCTTTAACATGTGGGTACTTGTGTTTTAAGTTCCATTAATATACATGCATATTGCATGTACCTTCATCCCTAATATAGCTGATGTTTGAGTCATTTACTTTGAAAACTGAAACCAGGCCTTAAATTGGCATCAAAAGCTAACTGGGAGCCAGCATAGGGAATAGAACACAGGGCTAAAAGGCACATGGCACTCTGTGCCAGGAAGAATGCAGACAACTGTATTCTGTAATAGGTTGAGCTTGTGCTTTGTCTTTATGTTCAGCTTCATGTATATTGAATTACAGTAATCCAGTTTATAGGTGACAAATATATAAATTAATGTGGCCTGTCTTCCTGGGAGGGAGCTTCCAAGCCAGCTGGAGGTGAAAAATATTACCCAAGTTTGGTGAGGAGTCAAATAAGACCCAAGGCTTCACACCACACTGACAGGTGGGAGCTATGTATCCTCAGTGAAAGATGGAGACACCACCTCCATCAGTTCTTGTTAATTTATCTCTTTTCTAGCCAATGTCACACTAGTGAGCGGAATAAATGAATGAAAACATAGCTGAGAAATATTGCATTTTTTCCTTTTGAACTGTCACAATTTCATTCCAGGTGTTTATTCAGACATTCTCAATTATTAGCTCTTTAAATAGAATAGCAAGGTATCTGGGGGTATTCACTATTTCAACTCTCTTGGAAACTTAGTCACATAGTATCGTTTCTGACTGGATGAATGAACATCCAATACTTATGTGACAAATCTAAAAATAATTTTCCACAGACACTCATACAACTGACTTCAACATTTGTTTTTCTTAATGTTTCAGGCCAGCAAAGCCCAAATCCACACACATTTATATGAAGTAAACATTGAAGGGGCAAAGCCAAGGCCATGATATTTCATTTATGAAATCAAATTAGCATATGTGGAACATGGGGTCCTAGAATTGCTCAATTACCCTGGGAAGGTTTCAGGCTTTGGGATGCTTTCATGGAAGATGGCATTGCATTACAGCCATGGAAGAGTACTATCTCAAAACTGTGGAGTCCACTAACATCAAAGGGATACAAGGAAGATCTGCATCAACAGGATCTCCCACTCAGTAAATCAGGAGAATTCAGGTTGAGTGACAAAGGAAGGGAGGGAAAGGGGCCTTACCACTATGTATTAATTCTTTTGAATAGGGAGGGTTTTGTACATGGTAATTTTAGCTGGCTTCTGGAGCTCTTAACCCCTGGATTGGCTTCATGTTAGCATCTTTTAAATGGCTTAAAGCATGTGTTATTTGGCTTAAAAATATGCCACTTTAGGGCAGAATTACTTCTAATGCACATAATTTTGCTCATATTCCATTAAGGTGTGGCCACTTTCCACAGCTATTCAGCCCAAGATTAAGTCCTCCAGCATCCCAGGATGCACTGGCCCCTCCTGAGTCAGGAAAACCAGGGATTCCAGGGTGCAGCAGGGCTGGGTTTAATTGTCATGCAGAGCGAGTGCCTCAGTCCCTGAGTGCCCAGAGGCCACGATGCCTCCTACTGCTGCTTGGGCCAGCCATGGGAGGCAAGGCCCCTCTGCCATCACTTGAACTGGCTTGTTTTACCCAGCAGGAGCAAAGCGGCTCTGTGTGGTGGTGGGAAACACTGAATTGTGGCTACCAGGTGCTCTGTGGCGCTTGTTCTGCCAGGTGGGAACAGCTTGCTCTGTCCAGTGGAAGCAGAGCCAGTCTGAGCAGTAGCAGGAGGCAACATAGTTGCTGGGCTCTTCAGGGCTGTGGCACTCACCCTGCCTGGTGGGAGCATCATGCCAGTCCTGCCTCTAACTACTAGTTCTCTAGTGGCAAGTCACATCTGTACAGGTGAAGGACATCCAGAGAGAGTTTTTTTTTGCCTTAAGGTGTGGCTGTTCCACTAAGCCAAACAACACTAAACCAATTAACAGTTCTTTGGCTTACAGCATAAAGTTTAACAAGGCCCATAGAAAGATAATCCTAAGAAAGTTGACAACATGCTAAGGCTGAGAAGTTGGATGTAACCATTAAGGCATTTACTCAGTAAGAGAGTTCCATATGTCTGTTCCAGTGCTGCTCCCCCTTAACCTGTCTGTCTGTCAGTCTTGAACACTGGACCTTTAAAATGTGGGATAAAACACATAAATGCAGAGTGGACAAAAATTACAAGAGCAGAAAACTCCAAATTATGCAGAGCTAATTCCTTAAGTGTAAGACTGGCTGCCAGCCCCCTCTGCTTCTCAGCTCTACGGCCCTGATCTAATTACAGCACCACTGTGTGAGCATGGGTGGAGCACACAGGACTGAATGAGACTTCCTCCATGCTCCTTCTTCTAGGCTGCCAGCTCTGCCCCTTGGGGCTTTGTCTCAGGTGGCAAGCCAGGTCAATCTGCATTTGGGTGACCTGGTCTTTCCTTCAGAGCTGCTGTGATAGCTCTACCTCTAACATACACATGTTGCATATCAGCCTCTGCATCTTTACCCTCATTAAAGAGAAAAGACAAGGGAAACTTTTTAATATACTTTTATTGGTCTGTATTTTTTTTCTCTCCCTGCTGGCTTGGATCAATACTTACTGTTTACCAAAAATCCCAGGCATACAGATTAAATCTTCTCCTTCTATTACACTAGATGGGTTTTTGTTCTCCCTCTGATCTCCCAGAAATAAACACAGCACAAGCAGTGGGGAGGGCTGGCTAACCAATTTCAGACCTGCTTATTCCCCACAAGGTTCATGGCTTAGAGCCATCAAATGAGTCACCTGCTTTGCCAGACTGAAGTGCCCCTTTCTAACTCTGCTTTCTTGCATTTCCCTCTTTACTTCATTCATTTCTTCCTCTCCTTTCTTCCTTTCCTTTTTCTTTCCATCCAATCCTACCTTCCATTGCCCACTTTCCTCCTCTTTCTTCTTTATTATTTTTAGAAGAACAATAATAATTAGGCAGAGCAGCCTCTAACACAATTGTTTCAGCATGAGCTGGCAATTAGGGCAGACAGGGAGGCTTATGAACAGTGCAGTGGTTTCCCCACTTCTCTTGCTGCCTGCCCCCTCCCTCTGTCCCTGACACTGGAACAGAGCTGTGTTGATCACATTATAAGCTGTGCTTTCTAATGCAGTTGGGAACTAGCAGTCAGCACATCCCCAAAGGCCATGGACAGAAGAGACATTATTAGTTGAGGGGGGAGAGCCAAGCTATGCACTAACCTAAGAGTGATGATGAATGAGAGATGGGAGCTGCTTGCTGAGAGATGGGGCTTGACCTCTGTTGCAGATATGCTGCTAGGCTCTGGCTTTGGCAAGGGAAATTTTCCCCAGAGCAAAAGCTACAGGCTGTATGCACTCCTGAGGCTCATGTACATAGATTAGAAGCAAAGCATGCTCCTTGGCACCACACACTGAACCACACAGCTCCACCACATTGGCCCACTGCCCAGAAATTGTTCCAGGCTGCGCTCGCTGGGTGCAAACAGAATAAACACTGCTGTGGCAAGCAAGCACCCAGAAAGCTCCAGGGCTGCTGCAGTCTGCTGTCATTCTCAGCTGATTTAGAACCCAGGGTCAAACAGCTGCTGTGAAATATTTGTGCCAACCTAACTTTGAAGGCAGCATGACTTCTTGGAAACTTGCTGTGCTTCTTAAATTGAGGTGTTTGCTCAGCATGACTGGGAGATTGAGCAGACACTAGGGTCAGAATTCTATTTGCCTCTGTGCACCTCAGTGTAAGTGGTGCTTTTTGCATGCAGGTTGCAATTCTATTTTCTATGCAAGTGTGCATTAGGGCTGTGTGAAATTTCACCCAGTGTTTCATTTTGAAGCTGTTTCGATGCGTTCTGAGCTTGAAACAGTGAAATTGAAATGAAATAAAAGCCTTCAAAACAGCTTTGAAATGAAGCAAGGGCATTTGAAACGTTTCAAAAGTTTCAAAATATTTTGAGTTTCGAAGACAGGCTTACTTGGCTTCAGCGCCAGTCCCAGCCAGCAGCAGCAGCCTACTGTCATCTGGCAGTCCAATCAGGGGCCTGTCCGCACCCCTGGGAGGGCTGCGAGGCTGTGCTGGACTCCTCCTGGGGGTGAAGGCCCCCAATCTGCCTACCAGATGACAGGAGGCTGCTGATGCTGGGGGAAAATCTGTGCCCCCCCTGCCAGCACCAGCCTCCTGTCATCCGGCAGGCAGATCGGGGGCTGAGTCTGGCACAGTCCCACAGCCCTCCCGGGGGTATGGCTGGGCCCCTGATCAGCCTGATGGATGCCAGGAGGCTGTTGCTGCTGCCACCTGGGACCAGCTCTGAAGCCAAATAAGCCTGGCTTTGAAACTCAAAATGTTTCAAAACATTTTGAGTGCCCTTGTTTCATTTTGAAGCTGTTTTGAAGGCTTTTGTTTCATTTCAGTTTCGCTGTTTCGAACTCAAAATGCATCAAAACAGCTTTAAAATGAAACACCGGGTGAAATTTCAGCAGCTCTGCACCACAGCATCTCATGTATTAGCATCCCCATGCTTCAAAATGGCAGTGGGGGCACTTGAACTAAAGCCCATTTGGGGCACTTGAACTAAAAGCCCATTTGAACTTTAGTTCAAGTACCCCTGCCTCCATTTTGAAGTGTAGGGCATTGATACATGAGATGCGGAGGCTGGCTGGAGTCTGTGCCTGGAGAGGATAGAGGAACTCCAGGGAAATAGGAATGGAGGAGACCATTGCAGTAGACTGCTCCTCCCCATCCTCTAATCTCCCAGCCGAGGGGTAACTGGAAAGAAATTTCTGCTCTGTTGCTGAGCTATAACAAATGCATGAGCTGGCTGGTCTTTGTAATGCATGAGACAAGGGGTGGGTGTCAAACACAGTGCATGAGATTTGGTGGACCCGGGGCAGGGACTTTTAAACCTTGAGGCCAGGCTGGTCACTTCTAGAGGGTTTCATTCAACTTGTAGAAAGCTTTCCCAGTGGCTCTCACTCAGATCTTCAGAGCCTGTTGCTCACATCTCCATCGAATCAGAGAATCATATAAAATTAGGGCAGGAAGGGATCCTAGGAGGTCATCTAGTTCAACTCCCTGCTCAAACCAGGACCATCTGCAATTAGATTATCCCAGCCAAGGCTTTCTCCAGTCTGGTATTAAAAACCTCCAAGGATGGAAACTCTACAACATCTCTGGGTAACACATTCCAGTGCTTTGCTACCCTCCTTGTGAGAGAGCTTTGCCTAATATGTAACCTAAATTTCCCTTTCTGCAACTTGAGACCATTATTCCCACTTTATTCTGGTTGTTTCTGAAAAAGTATGTTAATTCAAGGTGTTCCAAAACTTTGGAATGATACCATCATCATCTTTGAAAAATTCTTCATATCAGTTGGAAAGACAGAAAAGTGAACACCAGCATTCTAGCTCAAGAAAACACCTCTATCATCAAAGCCATGTTTATACAGCACCAGTTCCATTGGACAGGACATGTCATTAGAGCATAAGAATTGACATTTACTGAGTCAGATAATAGGTCCATCTTGCCAAGTATCCTGTGTCACAAGCATGCCTGAAAACCAGCTCCCAAAACAGGTCCTATATTCCCAAATCACTGATGGTCACCACTTTAGAGCTGGGCAAAAGAAGGGATTCTAGAACAACTTGAAAGTCAATCTAAAGAAATGCCATATTAACATCAATAGCTGGATGACTCAAGCACTGAGTCATCCCTAGTGGTGCCATGGGGCATTTCTATATGTGCTGCGGGGTGGGGGGGGAGCTCTTTTATTAGAGCAGCTCTAAGAGCTGTTCTAATTAAAGCTTCTGGAGTGTTGGGTGTATCAGCATCCCTGTGCTGAAAAATGATGGTGGGGGCACTTTAACTAAAGCTTGTTTGATGAGCTTTCGTTAAAGTTCCCCCACTCATTTTCAGCACAGGGACACTGATACACATGACACTGGAGTTGGCTGGAGCGTGGTAAGTTGTCAGTTGCCCCATCTGAACTAGATGGGGCAACTGACAACTGACGCCCAGGAAAAAGCCAACCTATTAAATAGGTACTTTGCGTCAGTCTTTCATCAGTCCCATGGGACGCCCATGCCCGCTACAGGGCCGGGAAGTCCGGGTGAGGGTGATCCCCTGCCCTCCATTAATGCTGACTTTGTGAAGGAACATCTTGAGAAGCTGGATACCTTCAAGTCAGCCGGCCCTGACAATCTTCACCCCAGGGTACTCAAGGAGCTGGCGAGCATCATAGCCCAGCCTCTAGCAAGGATCTTTGAAAACTCTTGGCACTCTGGTGTAGTGCCCGAAGACTGGAAGAAGGCCAATGTGGTGCCTATCTTCAAGAAAGGGAGGAAAGTGGATCCGGCTAACTATAGGCCCATCAGCCTGACTGCTATCCCGGGGAAGATCTTAGAAAAGTTTATTAAAGAGGCCATCCTTAATGGACTGGCCGACGCCAACATCTTAAGGGATAGCCAGCACGGGTTTGTTGCGGGTAGGTCTTGCTTGACCAATCTCATTTCCTTCTACGACCAGGTGACCTATCACCTGGACAAGGGAGAAGAGATTGATGTCATATATCTTGACTTCAAAAAAGCCTTCGATCTGGTGTCCCATGATCGCCTCTGGGAGAAACTGGCCAATTGTCGCCTTGGGTCCTCCACGATCCACTGGCTGGAAAATTGGCTCCGGGGTCGGACCCAGAGGGTAGTAATCGATGGAAGTCACTCATCGTGGTGTCCTGTGACCAGTGGGGTCCCCCAAGGCTCTGTCCTTGGACCCATACTGTTCAACATCTTCATTAATGATGTGGACACTGGAGTCAGAAGCGATCAGAACTGGCCAAGTTCGCCGATGACACCAAACTTTGGGGCAAAGCATCCACACCAGAAGACAGGCAGGTTATCCAGGCTGACCTGGACAGGCTCAGCAAGTGGGCGGACGAGAATCTGATGGTGTTCAACGCCGATAAATGCAAGGTTCTCCACCTTGGGAAAAAAAACCCGCAGCATCCTTATAGGCTCAGCAGTGCTATGTTGGCTAGCACTATGGAAGAAAGAGACTTGGGGGTCATCATTGACCACAAGATGAACACGAGCTTGCAATGCGATGCGGCAGCTAGTAAAGCGACCAAAACTCTGGTTTGCATCCATAGATGCTTCTCAAGCAAATCCTGGGATGTCATTCTCCCCCTGTACTCGGCCTTAGTGAGGCCGCAGCTGGAGTACTGTGTCCAGTTTTGGGCTCCACAATTCAAAAAGGATGTGGAGAAGCTTGAGAGAGTCCAGAGAAGAGCCACGCGCATGATCAGAGGTCAGGGAAACAGACCCTACGATGACAGGCTGAGAGCCCTGGGGCTCTTTAGCCTGAAAAAGCGCAGGCTCAGGGGTGATCTGATGGCCACCTACAAGTTTATCAGGGGTGACCACCAGCATCTGGGGGAACGTTTGTTCACCAGAGCGCCCCAAGGGATGACGAGGTCGAATGGTCACAAACTACTTCAAGTTCGTTTCAGGCTGGACATAAGGAAGAACTTCTTTACTGTCCGAGCCCCCAAGGTCTGGAACAGCCTGCCACCGGAGGTGGTTCGTGCGCCTTCATTGAACACCTTCAAGATGAAACTGGATGCTTATCTTGCTGGGATCCTATGACCCCAGCTGACTTCCTGCCCTTTGGGCGGGGGGCTGGACTCGATGATCTTCCGAGGTCCCTTCCAGCCCTGATGTCTATGAATTCCCACACTCTAGCAGACTTGATTTAATCAAGTCTTCTCTGATAGACTGTAATTATACTGTGTTGGAGCAGCCTCTCTGTGTATGTATGGGTGCCCATGATGTACAGCAAAGCATCAGTTATTTTGAGAAAACTTGCCACAATATGAAGAGAGATAAATGAAAGAGACAAAGGGAAAGGGCTGTGACCCAGTGTCATCAGGAACTATATTTCCTCCTGTAACTATTTGCCACATCTACAGTTGAACATGCAGACCTCAGTTCAGCCTCCTCAGTCATCCATGGATTCACCAGTGACTTCCCTATTGACTGAAATACTGTCATCCTTGTATAGAGGGACTGATGACAACAACAGCTGGATGACAGTCACCTCACACTTCAGGAAGTACAGGGCCATAACTGCTCCTCCCCTGGCCCTGCACAAGAGGTATGCTTCCCTCCCCATTCATGAGGAGGCTCCAATGGTGACACTGGAGGAGGAGGAAGGTAAGCAACATACTGCCACTCACAAGAGGAGATGTAAGGTGGTGCGGGGGAGGGGGGGGACTCCCTCCTGTGGGGAACCAAGGGACCCATCTGCCATCTGGACCCCTTAGCCTGTAAGGTCTGCTGCCTCCCTGGGGCCCGCATCTGAGGTGTTGCTTGTCCAGCCCTCAGACTACTACCCCATGCTCCTTATCCATGTAGGAACAAATGACACGGCCAGGAGTAATCCAAACTGGGTCATGAGCGACTACAGGGCTCTGGGAGCTGTGTTCAAGGAGTTGGAGTCCCAGGTAGTCTTTTCTTCAGTACTCCCAGTTGCAGGCCATAGTCTTAGGGGGGAAGGATGCATTGAGGAAGTGAACCAATGACTCTGACGGTGGTGCCACTGAGTGGGCTTCGGCTTCCTTGACCACAGTGCACACTTCTGGGAGAGAGAACTCCTAGGAAGGGACAGCATCCACCTCATGCAGGGAGGTAAGTCCCTCTTCTCAGCCAGGATGGCTGATCTTCTAGATAAGGCTTTAAACTAAGATTGCTTGGGGATGGGGAAACACTGAATGGAGCTTGCCTGGGGACCAATATACAAGAAAGCTCCATAGATACGGACACTAGGAGAGCCACTCTTGAAGGAGCTGAAGGAATAGTTCTCCTTCAGCATGACAGGAAACTGAGGTTCTCAATAGGAGGACTCAGGTGCCTGTACACTAATGCCAGGAGCATGGGGAACAAGCAGGAGGAGCTAGCTGTCCTGTTCTCCAGTGGGCATAATGATCTAGTAGGGATTATGGAGACTGGTGGGACTCCTCACATGATTGAAGTGTAACCATCGTGGGCTAGCTATGTCCTGCACAGAAGGGAGTGGGTAGGGAAGAAAGGTGGAGGTGTAGCTCTCTATGTGAAGGAGAAGTACACTTCCTTGGAGGTTGACATGGGATCCAAAGAAGAAAGGCTTGAAACCCTCTGAGTCAAGCTGGGGTGGGGGGGGATGGTGTGAGAGACCTAACTGTAGGTGTATAATACAGACCACCAAACCAGGGGGAGGAACTCAATCTAGAGTTCAACTGAGAGCTGACAGAGGTCGCATGTGCATGGGACATGGTCATCATGGGTGACTTCAATTATCCAGACATCTCTTGGGAGGAACACTCGGCCAAGTCGGATCGGTCATGTTCCTTCCTGTCCTGCATTGAAGAGCTCTTCCTGGCTCAGGAGGTGCATGGGCCAATCAGAGGTAACGCTTTCCTACACTTGGTCCTGGCCAAAGGAGATTACTTGGTGACTGACTTAAATATAGAGGGTAGCCTGGGTGACAGTGACCATGAAATCATTATGTTCACTGTCCATCACAAAGCAGACAAATCAGATAGCAGGGTTGAAGTTTTGGACAAGGGAGGACCACTCACAGCTACCATCCCTGCTCTCCCTAAGGTCACACATAGAGTGGTCATTGTGGGAGATTCCCTCCTGAGGGGGGACTGGGGACATGATCTGCCACCCTGACCCCTTAGCCTGGGATGTCTGCTGCCTCCCAGGAACCAGTATCTGGGAAGTAACAGAGAGGATCCCAAAGCTCATCTGGCCCACCGACCACTACCCTCTGCTCCTTATCCATGTGGGCATGAATGACATGACTCGGAGCAATCCCTCCCAGGTCGTGAGTGGCTACAGGGTTTTGGGACTGGGGCTTAGAGAGTTGAGGGTGCAGGTGGTGTTTTCCTCGATCCTCCCAGCTTTGGGTTATGGGCTAAGGAGGATTGAGGCAGTCAATCAAAGACTGTGGTGCTGGTGTCATCATGAAGGCTTCGGCTTCCATGATCACAGTCCACTCTTTGGTGAGAGAGGCAGTGGTGTGTTGAGAAGAAATTGCCTCTACCTCACTGCACTGGGGAGGATGCTCTTCTCAGCTAGAATGGCTGACTGGCTCGACCAGGCTTTAAACTAAGCCCGCCAGGGGATGGGGACCTACTTGCACAGCAAGTCCACTGGGCAACTCTTGCAAATCCAGCAGGCTAAGGCACTCAAGGGAATGCATCCCTAGCCCAGCCCTGGAACGATGTCCTCCTGGGAGTTTAGGGAAGACTAGGGCCTTCAATGGGACACTTACATGCCTGTACATCAATGCCAAGAGCTTGGGGAACAAACAGGAGGAACAGGTCCTCCTGCTAAACAAGAATATGATCTCATAGGGATAATGGAGACCTGGTGGGACTCCACCTATGACTGGGCCAGAGGTATAGATGGCTACACCCTGTACAGGAGAGATTGTGCATATAAAAGGGGTGAGGGTGTAGCTCTCTATGTCAAGCAAAGCTATATGTATTTGAAAGCTGACACTGGCACTCAGGGTGGATGACTGGAGACCTTCTGGGTTAAAATCCATGGTGAACATGGCACAGGTGACACAACAATTGGAATCTACTACAGACCTCCTAATTAGGATCAAGAGCTCAACCAGGAATTTGCCAAGGAACTGGCTGAGGCTGCACACTCCCAGTGCATGGTTGTCATGGGAGATTTCAACTACCCAGACATCTTGTGGGAAGAGCACTTGGCCAAATCTGAACAGTTGTAAAGCTTTCTCATGTGCGTGGATAAACTAAATCTGACTCAAGAAATTTATGGACCAACAAGAGGCAAAGTGCTGCTTGACCTGGTAAGGGGGATTATCTAGTCAGTGACCTAATGATTGAAGGGAAGCTGAGAGACAGTGACCATGAGCTAATCAATTTCACTATCCACCACAAAGTTGGCAAGTCAGTCAGCAATGCAGGAGTCCACAACTTCAGGAAAGCTGACTTTGACAAGCTCAGAAGGCTTGTTGGCAAGGCCCTAAGGGACCATGACTCACAGGGGAGTGGAGTTCAGGATAAGTGATTTGCTCCTCAAGGGAGCGATCCTGAAAACATAAGCAATGTTTATCCTGTCTCAGAAGAAAGGTAGCGAAAGGGCACAGCAGCCCTCTTGGCTCCAAAGGAAACTTGTGGACCTCCTGCATCTAAAAAGAAAGACCTATAAAGGATGGAAGACTGGAATCACCTCAAAGGAGGAGTATTCTGCACTGGTCCAGACCTGTAGGGAGCGAACCAGGAAAGCCAAGGTTGTGACTGAACTCCAACTGGCTACACGTATCAAAGACAATAGAAGCCCTTTTTTAGATATGTGGGGAGCTGGAAAAAAGCAAGAGTGACATTGGACCCCTGCTAAACCAAATGGGACAGCTGACAACTGAGACCCAGGAAAAAGCCAACCTGCTTAATGGGTATTTTGCATCATTTTTTAACCAGCACCAAGGAACTGCCCTGCTCAACAAGGTACAGGATGGTCAGGGTGAGGGAGAATTATTACCCTACATCACTGTAAACTATGTAAATGAACACCTTGAGAAGGTAGATACCTACAAGTCAGCTGGCCCAGACAGTTTACACCCCAGGGTACTTAAGGAGCTGGCAGGCATCATAACTCAGCCACTGGCATGGATCTTTGAGAACTCATGGTGCTCAGGTGAAGTGCCCAAAGATTGGAAGAAGGCCAATGTGGTGCCTATCTTCAAGAAAGGGAGGAAAGTATATCTGGGGAACTACAAGGCTATCAGCCTGACCTCTATCCCAGGGAAGATCATGGAAAAAAGTATCAAAGGACCATTCTTGACAAACTGGCTGATGGCAACATCCTGAAGGACAGCCAGCATGGGTTTGTTGTGGGTAGGTCTTGCCCAACCAATCTCATCTCCTTCTATGACCAGGTGACATATCACCTGGGCAAGGGAGAAGTGATTGATGTCATATATCTGGACTTTAAAAAAGCTTTCATTCTGGTGTCCCATGATCTCATGGAAAAACTGGCCAGCTGCAGCCTCGGCTACATCACAGTCTGATGGCTGAGGAATTGGCTCTGAGGTTGGATCCAGAGAGTGGTAATAAATGGAAGTAAATCATCGTGGTGCACAGTGACCAGTGGGGTCCTCCAAAGCTCCGTCCTTGGGCCTGTACTCTTTAACATCTTTATCATTGATGTAGACATTGGTATCAGAAGTGGATTGGCCAAGTTCACCAATGACACCAAACTTTGGGGTAAAGCATCCACAACTGAAGATAGGTTGGTGATCCAGGCTGACCTGAACAGGCTCATAAAAAGGGCAGATGAGAACCTGATGGCATTCAACACTGAAAAATGCAAGGTATTCCACCTTGGGGGGAAAAACCTGCAGCACGCTTATGGGCTTGGCAGTGCTATGCTTGCTAGCACCACAGCTGAAAAGGACTTGGGGGTCATGACTGACCACAAGATGAATTTGAGCCACCAATGCAATGTCACAGCTGGTAAAGCTAGCAAAACTCTGGCTTGCATCCATAGATGCTTTTCCAGCAAATCCCTGGAAGTCATCCTCCCACTGTACTCAGCCTTGGTGAGGCTGCACTTGGAGTACTGCATCCAGTTCTGGGCTCCACAATTCAAGAAGGATGTGGAGAAGCTTGAGAGGGTCCACTCATATGATCATAGGGCAGGAGAACAGGTCCTATGATGACAGGCTGAGAGCCATGGGACTCTTCAGCCTGGAAAATCACAGGCTATGGGGGGACCTGGTGGCTGCCTATAAGTATATAAGGGGTGTACATCAGTATCTGGGGGAATGCCTGTTCACCAGAGCACCCCAAGAGATGACAAGGCCGAATGATCACAAACTCCTCCAAGACCATTTCAGGCTGATCATAAGGAAAAACTTCTTTACTGTCTGAGCCCCCAAGGCCTGGAATAGACTGCCTCCAGAGGTTGTGCAAGCACCTACTCTGGACTCTTTTAAGAAACATTTGGAGATCTATCCTGCTGGGATCCTTTGACCTTAGCTGATTTCTTGTCCCTGGGGCAGGGGGCTGGACTCGCAGGGGGCTAGACTCGATGATCTTCCAAGGTCTCTTCCATCCCTAATGTCTATGAAATTTATTAAATCTATGAAATCTAGACAGGCTAACAAGTTGGACAGATCGGAACCAGATTCAACACTGAAAAATGTAAAGTGCTTCATTTGTTCCTGTAGCAGTTCTTCATAAAATACAAAGCTCTCATAACCTACCTTCTACCAACCATCTCTCAAGAGAGGAAGCAGAGCATTAGTTTGTCTGTCTATATGCAGCCCCGAACCACTCCTCTGTTTTATCCCTACCATAATACTTTTCCAATCCCAGTGTAATTTGCTGTTCTCCTTTCCAATCATCTCCCTTTTAGTCTCTATGGGCATTTGTACATGCTACAACGTTTAATCCTCATTAACCGTGCCTTTAAAATTTTAACCTGGGCTAATTTGGTATGATGCATTTGTGTTTGCATACCACACAAACAGTAAGGAATTGGGGATGCCGGATAACAACGTTTGCCAGTTAATTGAGCCACCCAAGCAGGCATCTTTGCCAGTTCGGGCCGCTGCTTCTCCTGCCGCATCCGGGGCATCACCACCCCTCCTGGCATTGCCAACCCTCCCACAGCATCATTGATGCTGCTGTGGGCCCTGAGAGACAGGGAGGCGGGCCCCACGTAGCCTGCTATGCTCCGGGCCATGGGGGCTTGGCAGCATAGGCTGCTTTGCCTCAGGCCGTGGGGGCTCGGAGAAATTGGAAGTGCCACAGTGGGCACTTCTGGTTTCACTTTACCTTACAAGCCGGCGTGCTGGTTAATAGAACATGCTGGCTTGTAAGGTGCTGGTTAATGGAGCTTTTACTGTATATACAAATTTATTTACATTAACTCATCACAAGACTTAGTAGCCCAAGCACTGTTTGGCTCTCTGGACTCAACCTTTTGCTGTGGGTTGGAGGCCTGGGCTGCCTCATGCAACACCAGGCCTGGTCTGCTTTTGGACCCTCCGTGCAGCACCTCCTGCAACAAGCTCCCAGCCTCATGCCAGGGGTTGGGGACCTGAGCTGCCCAAGTGCTCCAAAGATCCTGCTCCATGCACTGGCCTGTGCATCATGTCTCTGGCCACACACCAGAGGTTGCAGACCTCAGCTGCCTCACACAGCTTCCAGAGTCTGTATGCTGTGCTACACACCAAGAGCCTAGCCACTGGAGCCATCTGCCATTCCCCCCCCAATGGAAATCTTCAGGGGCACTTCCAGGCTACTGCTTTGCCTTGCTAAGCAGCTCTCCTCAGCTCTTTGAAGCCCCGCTCTTCTCTCTTCTGTGTCCTGGATGCATCTCCCTCATGCTGGGCATGCAGCTCCTTTTATACTCTTCAGGGCTCTGCCACCGAAGTCTTCTGGTCTTGGCAGTGCTGCAGTCTACAATCAGGTCCAAGGGGGAGCTCCTCGCTCCCTCCCCTCAGGAAAGAGGCATGAATTAACTCCTCTTGCTGCCTCCACCAATCAAAACAGCAAAATCTCAAGCTTGGGACTCAACCCAAGCTCTGAAAGGCAAGCTTGCTACAGATAAAACATCTCCCTGGTAATTCAGAAAGTCTCCAGCCACTGCTGGTCATTCCAAATGGTCAGAGTGATTCCCTCCCACCAGTCTGAGCTGCAGACTGTGCAGATGCTGCTCCTGAGGTTTCTCGACACAGGCCACTCATTTCCCATTTCTTCATGTGCCTCTTGGCTTTCCCACTACTTGGTACATCTCCGTTTTCTTTTTCACAATGTTAGGAAAGCTTGGATATTTGCTACTGCTGAGTTTTGTTCTACTCCAGGTACAGCTTTCTAAACCTGACTTTTGCTGATCAAACTTGAGTTAGACTCCACAAATACCTAATTGAAACTATGTAATATTGTAAGTGTTTTATTTGTCTCTCTTGTATGGCTATTACTACTGGTATCATCATCAGGGATCCAGGTTTTCCATTTCCAATGCAGATTTTCTCTTTTAGCACGGAAACCTGCAGATTTTCCCTTTTTGCAAAGAGCTCTGCAGGCTGTCTGAGTTCCAGCCTGCAAGAGCTCTGCAAAAGGGGAAGGAAAGCCCCAGCCTTGCCTGGAGGGGGAGGGAGAGGGGGAAGGGGCAGGGCCCAACGCTCTCACTTACCAGAGGCTGCCTCAGGAGGATCATTTTTCTTCACTCCTGGAGGTAAGTGGGGCTTGGGGGTTGCAGGGCAGGGATGGGGGAGAACCTGGCTGGGGGCTGAAGGAGTGAGGATGTTTTGGGGGAAGACATGGCATGCCTGCCAGCTGGCGGGAACTCCTGGTCGGGCTTTCCCCAACACTTTCCCCTCCCTCAACCCAGGCAGGCAGGTGGGCAGGTGGGGGTGGGGAACAGAGAGGACCCTGGGGCACAGCAGCAGAGGGGCAAGGGGTACTGCCAGGCCTCCACCTCAGTTCATTCTGTGCTTGCTCCCAGGAGAAGGGCCAGGGGGGTGTGGGCAACAGTGCCTCTCTGTGGGCCACACATGTGCCCCCCAGCTGAGGGGAGGGGAAGCTCACACATGGCAGCTGCCAACACCACTGCACCACCACTGCTGTACCTCATGCCACTTGCCTGAGGCTGGCAGTGGGAAAGCTGCATGGGATGTGGGGCGTGGCGGTGGGGTGAGCTGCTGCATGTGCACCCCCTCTCAGCCAAGCAGGCATGTGAGACTCACAGAGGGGCACTGCTGCCCTCACCCCTGATCTGGTCAAGCATTGTGGGGCACAAAGGCAGCGGTGCAGTGGTGCTGGTGGCCACTGCCATGTGTGAGTAGAAGTGTGGTGCAGGGGCAGCTGCTGGCATCAGTATGGTGGCAGCCACCAGTGGCAGCAGCAGTGTGATGGTGGTGGCAGACACTGCGTGCCAGCACCACTGCACTGCTGCTGCTATACCCCGTGCCGCTTTCCCGGAGCAGGGCCAGGTAGGCAAGGGCAGCTGTGCCCCTCTGCAAGCTGCACATGTCTACCCAGCCAGGGCGGAGCAGGGGCAGCTGGGGGCACAAGATGCAGTGGTGGTGGTGCAATAGTGGTGGTGGTGGTGGCTGCTATGTGCATCGCCCCCCCAGCCGGGCAGTACGTCTGAGGCCCACAGAGGGGCACAGCTTCCCTCACCCCCCTGGCCCTGCTCCTGGGAGCTGGCACAGAGTGAGCTGAGGTGGGGGGTGGAGGGGCATCACAATGTGTTGCATGGGGCCAGCAGTGTCCCTTGTCCCTCCGGTGCTGCACCCCAGGTTGCACTCTGTTCCCTTTCCCCCTCAACTGTTTGCCCGCCCAGGCTGAGGGAGGGGAAGGTGTTGAGGAAAGCCCCACCAAGAGTGCCTGCTGGATGGCAGGCACTCCATGCCTTCACCCAACACATCCTCACTCCGTCAGCCCACAGCCAGCTTCCCCTCACAGTGGTGGTGGTGTGGTGGCGGCCACTGCATGCAAGCTTCCCCCCTCCCCAGCCAGGCGGCAAGTTTGTGGGGCCTGCAGAGGGGCACCACTGCCCTCACCCTGCTCCTGTTGGAAGCAGGCACAGAGATGCACTCCTTCTCCCCCATTTTCAATCTGCCCTCCCAACCCTTTCCTTTCCCCTTGTCACCCCACACACCTGCTGGGGTGTGTGTATATTTGTGTGCATGTTTGTCAGTGTGTCTGTGCCTGTGCCTGCATGTGTGGGGCTGGGGGGCTGTTGTGGGGGGAGTAAGGGGCACAAGCAGGACTGGGGAGGCTGTGGGTGGAAGTGACGGGTACTAGCAGGGCATGGGGGGCCTTTAATTTTTATCACGGATTTTGGATTTTTATCAAAGAATTTGCAATTTTTTATCAGAGAATATGTGATTTTTTATTGGGAAAACCAGGATCCCTGATCATCAGAAGTTCATATACCTGGCAATAAATAACTTCTATGGTTAAGCTGGTTGCTATACTCTCTCTCTGAACCTCACTTACTCTTCCTTCCCTTTGACCTCCCCATTTGCTCTGCAGCAACACTTCTTTTACCTAAGCCAAAGATCCCTGTAATGCCCAAAACTATGGTGGGGTCTACTCATCAAGGGAGTTACTTCTAGGACCATTGCGACAAGCGATTAGGGCGTGTTGAGTTTTGAGGTGCATAAGGGTATCAGCTGAAAGTGCTGATTAGACCCAGCCTGCTCAGACATTGTTAGCATGTGTGTGTGTGTGTGTCTAACTGCATTTATTATTGTTCTGCTGAAATAAGGGATGAATTGAATTCAAGACACATGAAGGTGTTAGCCTATTAATGCTGAATATCCCAGCCTGACTCAGATGTGCTCTGTTAAGCCATATGCTTGTGTCTGACTGCATTTTATTGTTGACCTGATGAACTGAGCTCAAAGCATATGAGGGTGTTAGCCTACCAATGGTGAATAACCCAGTCTGGCTCAGGAGTGCCCTGTTAATCTATGTGTGTATGTGCGTATATGTGTTTGACTGATTTGGTGATTGGAGGAACCCAGACCCATTGAACCTGAGTCCTGCAAGATAGCTCCATTGGGGGTGAGGGCTTGCAGGAGGGAGAGATACAGCTCCATATAGAAACACAAACACAAGTAACACAAGCAGCACATTGAAAGAATTAGAGTCCCCAGAAAAGTTCCCCTAATAAATGAACACACTCCAAAGTGATGGGCAAATCTGGTAACAAGTGGCAGTTATGGACATGGTTCCAAACCGGGCATTTGTAAGTTTTGGGCAGTATGAATGGTGCCCCACTCTTTCAGGATTTGTTTCTTTGCCTTTTCTCCACTGCAGGATTGGGGGTGGTTGTGTGTAGTTTCCTCCTCTGGGAGGAAGGAAATGTCACAAAACCAGGAAGACTTTTTTCATTTGTTTAACAGCTACCATGCCCAATGGCAGCCAGGAACATGCCCCCAAACCTAGGACCCCAGCTCGCCCTACAGCAGAACGCTCAAGGGATATGCGCTACAGGCAGCAACACTCCTGAGAAAGCTCACTGGAGGTTTTGGTGGATTCATCACAAGCCAGAGTGTCATGCACAGCTGCCTAGCAGGATGAACTCCAGGAGTTGAGGCATTCCAATGATGCCCTTCTCGAGGAAGTGCGAAATATTGGGAGACAAGGCCGAGGAGTTCCGTGTTGATTACCAGAGGTCACATGACTTGATAAGTGATGTCCTGCAGAAATTCCCGAGGCAGCTCTTTAAAAAGCGGGTACCATCCCAGAAAGGGAAAAAGTAGCTACTCTTGGCTTGCCTCTATCCAGGAGGTAGCCAAGAGCATTACAGGTGAGCCTGTTCCCCCAAATGGACTGGAGTCAGGGCAGGGCTGTATGACTGCCAGCAGGGCCAGACAGCCACCATTATGGTTCAGGGAGCCAGGGCTGGTTCAGGGTGGTGGTGGGGAGAAGGGAAAGAAGGCCAAGTAACTGACTGCTTACAATATTGTGTTCCTTACAATAAAACCTCATTTTATCCTGGCTTTCTGCATTTGGCTCCATATCTTTGAAGGGAAGGGCTGGCAAAATCCCACCTCCCACTGCTGGGTGGGGAAGGGGGATTTTGTAAATTTTTTGGTTTTGGTTTTTTGTTTTGTTTTAATGCCTGTCCCTTTTTCTGGGTGCTTGGGGCACATGGGGGAGGGACTAGCAATCTCTTGTGCACAGATACACAAGGTGCAGGGCTGCCTGGGTGCTTTGCCCCCCACAAGTCTGGCTGGCCAAAACACCAGCAGTTTCCCAAGCCATTTGCAAAGACCCCCACAGACACTGATGCCCAGTCTTTTCTAGGGAAGAGGGGGGCTGGCTTTCAGGGTTGCCCCTCACAAGTCTGGCTAGTCTACACACCACCAGTTTTCCAAGGCAGCAGCCAGTCTGCCAAGTCACAGTTTGGAGAAGGGAAGCATCCTAACATTCCTATCAAGCGTAAGTGGTGTGTCACCCATCACAAGCCTGACTAGCTGTCACAGAGCACTGAGGTGCCCTGCTCCCAAAGAGGGAAAACTGCTAGGGAATAAGGAGCCCTAGAAGGGGCAGGGCCTGGCTCCCTTATAAACCCTAGGGGCTGGGGCCAGAGGCAGTTCCCTGCCAGCGGCCCAAGGGGAAGGAACTCTCTCAGGGAAGAAAGGGGAGGCCTGACTACAGGAGCAATGTTTGACACTGCTGAGGGAAGGAGTGTTCCCTGGTAGGCTTGACTGATGTTTTAGCTAGGCGGCTTTAATTTATGTTACAGCCCAGGGGCTTGTGTTTTGTTATTTAAAGACCGGTGGTTTGGGTGAGGCTATTGAGAGTTGGAGGAGGCCTCATAGGGGACTCACACTAGTGTGGGGACCCGAGCACCAGTGAGGATGCAGCATTTGGCATAGACTCCAGCCCCAGAGAGGGGCAGTTGAGAAGCCCCAGAGAAGGCGGCATTGCTGAGAAGCCCCAGGGCGGGCGTGGTGAACCCCGGAGAAGGGGGGTAGCATTGCGGTGCACCCCGGAGAAGCGGGGTAGCATTGCGGTGAGCCCTGAAGGAGGGCAGTGCTACTGAGAAGGCCCCAGAGAAATGCAGCATTTGGCATAGACTCCAGCCCCAGAGAGGGGCAGTTGAGAAGCCCCAGAGAAGGCGGCATTGCTGAGAAGCCCCAGGGCGGGCGTGGTGAACCCCGGAGAAGGGGGGTAGCATTGCGGTGCACCCCGGAGAAGCGGGGTAGCATTGCGGTGAGCCCTGAAGGAGGGCAGTGCTACTGAGAAGGCCCCAGAGAAGGGGGCGGCAGTATTGAGGAGCGCCCGAGAGGGGGCAGCAGTATTGAGGAGTGCCCTGAGAGGGGGTGGAAGCCCCAGAGAAGGGGGCAGTTACTGAGAAGCCCCAGTGCGGGCGCAGTGCACCCCGGAGAGGGGGTGGCATTACTGAAGAGCCCCAGAGAGGGGGGGTACTGCTGAGAAGCCCAGTGCGGGCGTGGTGAGCCCCAGAGAGGGGGCAGTTGCCGGGAAGCCCCAGAGAGGGGGCGTTGCTGAGAAACCCCAGAGAAGGGGGCATTATTGGGGAGCCCCAGAGAGGGGGCAGTGTGACTGAGGAGGCCCAGAGAGGACAAAAAGGGGCCAGACTATAAGTAGGATGGGACATAACATCTATTCCATCGGTGAGGTGTGGACTGCGGTATAGGGGAGGAAACGGAGCCGCAGATAGCGCCCCCTGGCAGTGGGGCAGTACAAGGGCAGCCTCCTGCTAATTAACACCAATTAGTCATTTAACAACAAGGTGTGGCAGGCGAGTAGGCAGGCAGTTGCCCCAGGAACAGGTGTGCGGGCCACGTTTAGGTCGTCCCAGAGCGGATACCTGTTACACTAGCATGCAAGCATTTTGCCAGACCCAGAAACTTTGCAAAGGCAGTTTTCCTGCCTTCTTTTCACACTCTTTTCCAGTGCAGCTCCAGACTGTCTGTTTTGTTTTTACACCAAAACAGGCCAGGTGGGGTGGGGTACCTGCCCTGCTCAGAGCCTATAAATTGGAGGATCAGTGGTTGGGCTGCACATTCACAGTATCAATGAGAGAGATGAGGTGGATGAGACATGGCTAAACACCAGAGAGGCAGAAAGACTGCAGGCTGCTGAAGTGGGGTGCAGTGAATCTGTGAGTCCCTGGATGAGAGCAGCTTTGCAACGTGTGACTGGAAAGAGGACATCGCAATGTGCTTCACAAGCGGCGCAGTTACTCACTGGTAAGTGACACATGACACTTGTCTGAGCCCTGGGGGTGGGGAGAGGGGGGTGCATTGCTTACTTCAAGTTTCTTGTAAACTGGGCTGGTGGAATTTTTTTGGCATGCATGTTGGTTTTCAATAAAAATTCCTATGCTCTTTCTATTCATTCCATTGCTAGCTGCATGATACTCCCAGAAGAGGAAGAACCTGACATCACTTCCTTCAGCATTCTCTCAACTACTATATATTGCAGTATGTATTATACTTATATTAGACTTTTATTAAATAGACTTATATATAGACTTGTATGAGTCTCTGATACTGCAACCCTGGAAACAGGGCGGCAGCGTGGAGAAGCTGGGGTACTTGAGAAGCAACGTGTGGCTGCTACCACCACTGGCCATGCCCCTCCCCAATGTAAGTGCCTTTTAAGTATATCTACTTAATAAATATATTATAGCACTGCATTGGGGTTTTCAATAAAACTTCCTATGCTCTTTCTATGTTCCTTCCCTCCAATTTTTAGCTCCAATTCCATTGCTAGCTGCATGCTGCTCCCAGAGGAGGAAGAGAAGAGAGAGAGCCTAACCACACTTCCTTCAGCATTCTTTCCACTATTATATATTATAGTATGTATTATACTTATAGTAGACTTTTATTATATGTACTTTATATATAGATGTATATTATATCTAGCCTGATATGGATTTATATCTACTGTCCTATTGCCCGTGTCTGAGGGTTCCCTTCTTCCTTCCCAAGGAAAAAAGGACTTCTGATCTAACTTTTGATCACATAATCAATTTATGAAACCACATAAATAAATTGATCAGATAATCACACTCCATAAACAATAACATTAATCAAAATTCAAAAATTTATAATTTTTTGGATGATAATCCAAACTTCTAGCCAGGCTAGCTAACCCTTGACCCAGTGGCTGGTGGCTCCTAGCAGTTTGTTTTTTGTGTTAAATGTAAAACAAGCGTTTTCCTTAAAAATCACTGTGAATACTCTGTCCCACCAGGCAGGCCAACTACTGACAGGGTGCTTTAGATAAATAAAATAATAATCCAAAATCAATAAAATTTAACTCCTGGCCTAGCAACCCCTTGGCCCATGGTGGGTGGCTCTTACTTGATTGCCCTCTAGCCATGTCTCCATGTCTCAAGATTCGCTCACTTAATTGCAGATCCTGATGCTGCTGCAACTTTCAGACTTTTTATTATCAGTCTGTACTATACTATACACCATTTTCTATAGGACACTACACAGTATACACTACTTGCACATACATGCATGAATAGCATAGCATTGAGGGGACTCAGACTAATTGAGCAACAGTCTCCTCAATCAGTAGCCTACTATCAAGTGACTTGCTGTAAATAAGCATGTACATACATATATGCATAAATCATAACTGAATAAATACATAAAAAGTATGGTACATTTACGTAATAAATAGAATAAATATGTAAATACCTAAATATATAAGTACGTAAATCTCAGTGGGCCATGGTCAAAGGTCTTATCACCCTGCTTCTGGCTGAGGGAATTTTGCCTACCTAGGTGCCTGTTACCCCATGTCTGGGGTCTCATATTACCATGCTTCCTTTATGTTATGGACCTGCACTGCAAGGTCCATAACATAAAAACCGAACAATCTACTGTTCTGGCCTCCATCCAAGCTGGAGGTCAGTTACCTCAAAAATACTGCCTATATTTGAACTCTTGTTTTCTAGCACTACTGGTGCCAACTGGTTAAAGAACATGCAATATTTTTCTAGACAGGTACAAAAATGGCTCAACCTCTGCCTTCCAAAGTGCTTCCTTGAGTCTCAGTGCACAGAGAAATGGTCACTCCTTCCTTGTTACAGTGACAGAAAGTAATGGTTCACCACTTGACTACCAACACCAATGCAAGCAGGTAACTAACTAACATTAGATCAATATGCGCGCACAGGCTGTGCGAAACTGCACTGTTCCATTTCAACATTTTGACAGGACAGTGTTTCATTTTGAATTTAATTTCATATCAAAACTGCTGCTCCATTTCATTTTGTCAAAACTGTCTCACTGTTTCAATGCTTTTTCAACGTTTTGCCCATAGGCTATAATGGGGTAGCATGAAACTGCATATAACTTTGTCATTTCTTGTCCGATTCAGATTAAACTTGCAGGAATCATAGCTGCATCTGAGGCCATAAAACCTACTAGGTTTCAAGGAGATAGGTATAGGAGTTTCTGGTAAACTGCACCTCCAATCTTGAAAGCAAAACTCATGTTACGTATGTGTATTAAGGCACAGCAGGCTGAAAACTACAAGGTTGGTAGCCCCTGCTGCAGTCACAACGTCTGGCAGGTTTCAAGGAGATAGGTGCAGGGGTTTCTGTGAAACTGCACCTCAGGCTGTTGACAAGCAGAACTCATGACATGGTTGACACTGTACATGTGTTAAGGGGCATTCTCACTGGTGCTGGGGCCTCTACACGACATGGTAGTGTGCCCCAATGATGTCTCCTCCCCCGCTACAGCCTCATCCTGGTCCACCACCTTAAATGACAACAGGTAATAACTTAGTAAGCAGCACAGTAGAACCAGCAACATCTCAGGTAGCCAAACAGCCATAGACTAGAGCCTTTCTTTCCTTTCCTGGAGAAGCTTCTTCTCCAGCAGCTGCCAGACAACTCTCCCTACCAGCCCCAGGTCTGGAGCTTAGGTGTGCCCAGGGCCCTGCATCCTTCCACTCAGGTGCTAGGGGTGTTGGTCTAAGGACATGGCACTGGCAGACAAGGTTCTTTTCTTTGGTTCAATCTAATCTGGTATGTTTTAGCAGACCAACTGGGTAGTTAGTTACAGAAATATATTTTAGCAAGCTTTCAAGTTGAAAAACCCTTAGTCAGGCTGAGGAAGCACCTGCAGTTGGGGAGGGGGGTGTGTGTGTGCTGTTTCTGGATGGAAGGAATAATAAAGAAGCTAGAGGCTGCCATGCAATGCAGGGAAGAAAGCCAGTCAGTGAACATGGAAGAGTCAGGGGGTGAGGGACAGGCTGGGGTGGGGGGTGGAAAGGGGTGTCAGATGTCTGGCAGGTATAGTGTGTCATAAATCCAATGTCTATATTGAGTCCATGAGTTTCTGTACTTAAGAGACTGATGAAGTAAAGTTCATAGGCCCGGCTGTGAAACGTGGTTTGTAAATTCAAACAGGCACTGAACCTTACTAACCTGAACTCATCACCAGAAGCCAACTTCCTACAGATAAAAACACAAAACCTGCCAACAATCTCCAGTACTCCCACAAACTGCACACCAGAATCTATCAAAGACAAGAATACCTAACTACCTGTGGGGACACATTCCTCACAAAAAACCCACTATGTCTCCAGTCTCTTAGGCCTGGTCCTGAAAGGGAATTTATAAACCACTTTTCACAGCCAGGCCTATGAAATTCACTTCATCAGCCTCCTAGGTACAGAAACTCATGGACTCAATAGACACACTGGAATTCTGACACACTACAACTCCCCAAGTACCTCTGCACTTTTACCTGCGCTGCTTCATCCCCTTCCCTGCCCTTCCACTCCAGCCTGTCCCTCACCCCCTGATGCCTCCATTTCCATTTTCACTGACTGGCTTTCTTGCCTGCATTGCATGCCAGCCTCTGGCTTCTTTACTATTCCTTCCATCCAGGAACAACGCACTCACTCACTCTCTGCAGGTGCTTCCTTAGCCTGACAAAGGGTTTTTCATCTCAAAAGCTGGCATCCCAGGCAGCTAAGCTGAGCTCACCTGGAGCCTCACAACTACACTGCAACCAGCCACTCCCAGGCCTGTCAAAGACGTGACAGGTCTGGGTTTTCCCCAGCCAGGACTGTGTGTGTGCATGTGGTATCTGGAGGTTGTGGTGCCTCCTACCCGCCTTTCATCAGGGGGATCCTTGATTCTGTCTTTTTTTTTTTCTTGCAGCAGCCCCTGTGCGAGAGTTAACCCTCTCCTGCCCAGGATGGCTCTCAGCAGCCAGGGCACATGGCATGGGGATGACTCTGCAGACCTGCCCCTCAGCCATGGCCTGCAGGTGCATGCCCCACTCCACGTCAGGGTGGAGGCCTGTGCCAGCACTCTGGTGGACCTGCTGGAATGCTGGAATGTCTGGTACGCCACCCTGGTGAACTCAGTGCCTGTCATCAACCTGAGTTCCCCCAGCCTGGTGAGGGCAGTGTGTGCAGCGGGGCTGGTGGTCTCAGGCATCCACTACTTGGCCACACCCCTGGAGACCCTGGCACTGTGGGAGATAGCCTCCAATGTCCCCCTGCACCTGCCAGACCAGGACCTCACCAAAGCACTAGAGTGCTATGGTGTCCTCACTAGCCCCTGGCCAGGCTGACCATGGGGAGCAGGGACCCCAGGCTCAGGCACGTGCCGTCCTTCCAGAGGCAGGCATTCGTGCTCCTCAGGGTGGGCCCCCAGACCCTGCCTCTCTCCGTGAACTTTGTGGTGGATGAGAGGCAGCATGTGGTCTGCTTCTCCCAGGGTGAGACCGCATGCCACTGCTGCAACAGCGGCTCTCATCTGGCTGCCCAGTGCCCACTGGGGCAGTCGGCCGGGACACTGGCTGCTGCACTCGCACAGGGAGATGGTGCACCCACCTCCGGCACAGGAGCCTCATCAAAGGGTGGGGCTGGGGGGTTCCTCCCCACCCCAATCTGCCCCTGCTCCATTGCGGGGGGCTCCCACCCCGCGGGGGGGGGGGGCGGGGCTGGGACGTCCTCCCGAGCTCCTTCTGCCCCTTTTGGGGCTGATGCCCCACCCAGTAGAAGGGCTGGGGACTCCTCCCAGCCCCCTCCTACCCCAGAAGACTCTGGGGTGGCTGGTGCCTCAGGCACTGATGCCCGACCGGATGTGGTGACCATGGCCTCCTCTCCACCTCCCTCCACCCACCTGATGGGGCTGCCCCACCCAGCAGTGGTCTTATCTGGTGGAGGGGCTGGGAGGCCTTTCCATTCCCCCCCGTCCCAGTTCCACCCGGGGTGGCTAGCGCCTCAGGTGCTGGGGCCCCATCAGGGGGAACAACCAAAATTCCCCCTCTCCGCCTCCCTCCACCCCTGCCTCAGTTGAGGTACTGGGCCAAGGGGTGGTGAGCCCCAGGGATCCTGGCCGTCCCCCTACTCTGAAGAAAGCCGAAAACAAGAAGCAGAAGGGAGTTTCCCAAGGAGCCCCAGTCCCTTTAGGGCCTGACTCTGCCAGTGCCGGGGAAAATGTAGCCAGGGTGCCTGACCTCATGCTGCCTGCCCCCCCGGTGACCCTGCCACCTCAGGCCATGACCGAGGATATCCCAGCAGCATGGGGGGCACCAGAGGAGTCAGGGAACTCCTTGGCCCCATCCCAGGTCATGGGACTCATGAGCAGCAAGGGGGAGATGGAATGCCTACCTCTCCAGCATCAGGTGCAGGAAATGCAAAGGGGCCTGCCACCCCCCACCCCAGCTCTCCCGCCCACTGAGGTCAATGCTGAGGAGATGGAGTGCCTGTCCTCTGAGCACCTCAAGCAGCCCCAGGAGTGGGATGACATTTTCCCCCTGAAGCAGATGGGAAATCAATCTCCTGGAGATGGTCTTCAACCCAGATGCTGAGAGGGGCCTGCTAGGGGGCCTGGCCATCCAGGACACTTTTACCAGCCTCACCAGCAGGTCCACTCCCAGGGTGAGGCCCCACCGGTTCATCTAGATCCTGCTGGAGAACACCCCGGGTGGCCCCCAGCTACAGAGGCCTCCTCGACCTCTTAGAGCAGACCAAGGGCAAGAGGAAGGTGGCGGAGAGTATCCGGCAGTGGTGCCCAGACCCCACACAGTTTGCCCACATCTCCAGATGTGGCGAGGCTCATGCACTGGGATCTGGGCATGCATCAACATGCCTTCTAGCTTGAGACGCTAGTGACCCTGGATGAGGGAGGTGTGGGGCTGGGGTGGGTCCACAGAATAGAATAGGGCAAGAATAGGCCTTCCCCTGTCTCTGTGGCTTTGCTCTGCTCTATCACCTGCTCTCCCATCTATACCCTGCCTATCCTTCCTCTCTGTTCTGCTCATGGCTGCTACCACAATTGCCTCACTGAATAACAACGACTGCAGGGACCCGGTGAAGCAGACAGCCATCCTGAAGGGTTTGCAGCAGAAGCAGCTGGTGATCACCTTCCTCCAGGAGACACAGCTCTGTGTACAATCAAGCTGACTGGTACACTGCCTGGAGAGGCCACTTGTTTCTAAGCCACGGTACCAACCTCTGTGCAGGGGTGGAGACCATCCTCTCACTGCAACTGCAGTACAGCTCAGCGGTGGCATGAGAGGTCGTCCCTGGCAGGCTGCTGATCATCCACGTCACCCTGGCACACCAGAGCCTGCTCCTTGTAAACGTCTAAGTGCCCACTGAGGGGAGGGAGAGGGTAGTCTTCTTAAAGACTCTGGACAATCTCCTGTGTGACACCAGTGGGAGCAATGACCTGCTCCTTATGGGAGGAGATTTCAACTGTACCATTGACGCGCTGCTAGACCAGATGGGGCCAGAACCACACCTTCCTTCAGCCTGCAAGCTGTGGGCCCTGCTGGAGGTGGCAGACCTTGTCAATGCCTGGCAGGTCCTCAATGCCGATGTTCACCAATACACCTGGGCAAAGATGAGTGCCAGTTGGATTGCCATGGCCTGCCTCAACCACCTCTACATTGCCCAGCACCATCTGCTGTTACTGTGTAGCAGCCACATCATACCATCATGCCTCTCGGACCATGCCCTGGTCTGCTGTGAACTCAGCCTGCCCGTCAGGGCATGCACGCAGGCCCCTTACTAGTGCTTCAACATCTGCCTGCTACAGGACGCCCATTTCCGGGACTGCTTGCCCATCTCTGGAGGAGCTGGGAGGCTGCTTGAGCAGACTACTCCTCCTGGGAACTGTGGTGGGATGTGGGGAAGATCCAGGTCTGGGCATTCTGCCAGCAGTATTCCCAGCTGGCAGCAAGCAAGATCCACTGCTGCACCCCGGAGCTGGAGGAGGATGTGCGGACCTTGAGGTGGCCCTGCTCCATGCTGGCAATGATGTGGCACTTCTTGAGAGCCTTCGGTCCCACAGGAAATGCCTGCAGGAGCTGGCAGAGGGTGTGGCCCATGGTGCAAGGGTGCATGCCCTCTGCCAAGAGCTGGCAGAGGCCGATGCCCCGACCAGCTTCTTCGGCCTGGAGAGGTGGCAGGCTGCAGCAAAGACCTTGGACCATCTCAAGACCCCCGGAGGGATGGCTGCTCATTGACCCAGGCAAAGTGCGGGGGGATGCTGTTGCCTTCATCTGGGACTTTTTTGCGACTGACCGCACCTGGCTGGAGGCCGGTCAGTGGCTGCGTGAGGACCTGGTGCACCTCTGCACTTTGCAAGCTGAGGCCCTGGAATGCAAGCTCTCTCTGGCAGAGCTAGAGGCTGCTGTGTGGGGGGCTTGCCTTGGGAAGGGCCCTGGGCCTTGATGGACTTCCCATGGAGTTTTACAAAGCCTTCTGGCCCCTCCTTGGGCCCAGGCTCCTCTGGGTCTTCCATGAGAGCCTCACCACTGGGACCCTGTTGACCAGCTATCTCCAGACAGTGCTCACCTTGCTGCCCAAGAAGGGGGACCTTCGGCTGCCTTAAGAACTGGTGGCCCATCTCCCTTCTGTTTACTGACTATAACATCTTGGCAAAAGGTGCTGATGAACCAGCTCTGCACCATCATGGCCTCTGTCATTGGGCCCAAGCAGAGCTACTGTGTGCCGGGCAGGACCATTCAGGACAACCTGTTCCTCCTGCATGAGCTGCTCCCAGCTGCAGATCTCTTTGGCCTGGATGTTGGTCTCCCTGGACCAGCAGAAGGCCTTTGATTGGGTTGATCACCAGTACCTGCTTGGCACCCTTGAGGCTTTTGGCTTCAGGCCCCTTTACGTTGCGGCGCTCTGGGTCATGTACCATGATGCCTCCAGCCTGCCGATGTGCTGTGCACCCCGCTCCCGGTGCATCAGAGCATCCACCAGGGCTGCCTCCTGTTGGGCATACTGTATGCCCTGGCCATCGAACTGCTGCTGCACGTTCTGTGATGTTGCCTGACTGGCTTATCCCTGCCACTGGCAATGGGCCTGACCACTGGCCCCCCGATCCTGCTGACAGCATACATGGATGATATAACAGTCTTCCTCGGCAGCCAGGAGGATGTGCAGGCCCTGGTGGACTGCCAACACACCCACAAGCACACCTCATTGGCCCACATCAACTGGGAAGAGCGACACTCTCCTGCTTGGGACGTCGACTGGCACACCCCTCCCTGGACTTGCCGGGGGGCCTTGCCTGGCACCAGGAAGGCCTCAAAGCCCTGGGGGTGTTCCTGGGGCTGCCGACCTTTGCGGCCCACAACTGGGAGGACCTGGTGGAGAGAATGGAGGCCCACGTGCAGTGCTGGCGCTGACGCTTGCCCGCCTTTTCCTACCACAGCCGGGTCCTCATCACCAACAACCTGGCAGTGGTGGTGGCAACCCTGTGGCACCACTGCACTGTGTTGGACCCCACACTGGAGCTGCTCGAAAGACTGCAGCGGCTCCTAGTGGACTTCTTTTGGGATGGACACCACTGGCTCCCACGGGCCGCTCTTTACCTGCCCACCACTGAGGGGGGCCAGGGCCTGATTGACCCGGACAGCAGGGTGGCTGCCTACTACCTGCACTCCTCCAGTGGTGCCTGTATGCTGAGGGCCACCTCCTGTGGTGGCAGTTGGCATGCCGGTTCCTGCACTGAGTGGGGAGCTTTGACTTTGACCGGGAGCTGTTCATATTGGACCTCACCTTCCTGAACAGGGTGGTGCTTCCCCCGTTCTACTACAACATGCTGCAGGCCTGGCGGGCTGCTTTCCATCTTTGTCCCCAGGCCAGGTGCCTGCGGTTCCTGCAGCTGCTTCAGGAGCCCCTGGTCTACAACCTGACCCTACAGCATGTTGTGCCAAGTCTGGCCTCTGCCAGCCTCATGTCCGCCCTCATTGAGGTGTAGGAGTGAAGGAGGATCTTCATCATGCCTTCCTCAGATGTCCCTGGCTGTTACTGCTATTTGCTACCCTCAGCGCCTTGATTAAGGTGCTAGACTTGGCCTTCTTGGAGGCCATTTACTTGTTCTCCCTCCCCTACCAGGCGGCCGATAGGGATGTCATCTGCCTGGCCAACTTCTTACTTGTCCAGGCTAAAATGGCTATCCTCAAGAGCCACAGGAACTGACTTGCTGGAGTTGACTCAGATGACGCCCTATGGCTCTTCCATTTTTTGGTGCGGGCATGCCAGTTACTAAAGTTTGAGCATGCAGTCCTTCAGCAGATGATGCCCACCTTCCAGGCACGTTGGGCAGTTCAGGGGGTGCTTTGTACTGTCAAGGGTGGCTGTTTAGTCCTTGCACTGTGATACTGCTAGCCCTTTCTCGGGGTAGAGGCAGGGGTCTCAGCTGTCTGATGTTGTACCATATATTTTTATTTTTATTTTTAGACTGTGAGGGCAGGCCTTGCAAGCAAAAGCCCCAGGCTCTGTCTGTTGTATCAGGGCCCCTATATGGGCCATAATTTTGTTCTTTCCTTGTTGGATTGTTATCCCCTTCGTTATTGGTCTTCACCTGTGATCTCGAACTGTGAACATTTTTTGCAGGGAGGTAGAAGAAAGAAAAGGATGGGGTTTTGGATGGCAAAAAAATCCCTCTTTCCCCTCAACCTTGCCCTGCACAAAGTGGATATTACCTATATATGACCTGGGACTCTATATATCCTGGGTGGCGGTTCTGGTAGGTAGCATCCACCTGGACTATTCGCCATGGTTCTGGAAGGGGAATGTAAATTACAAGAAATAGGAAGGAAGACTTAGTGGGTAGCACACTCCAAACTTTTATAGTTGCAAACTTAACATTCTGGTGATTCTGCTGTGCTTGGGAGCTATGAACACCATGGTGGGTGCACCAGGTGGGGGGATAGGTGCAGGGATACATGGGCATGGGCATGAGTGGGGCAGCACATACACTACAGGTGGTGGCAGTGAAGGAAGGGGAAAAATTACCAGGGGGTAGTATATTACATGCACACTGCTGAGTTGCTCCTCCATTTCTCTTTATTCACATGTAATAATATTCTCAGCCAACACGCTGCACCATGCCCTGGCTCCCTGTGATCAGCTGTGGAGTAGGAGGGAGGGAGGGAGAGTAAGAAAACACACACACACACACACACACACACACACTAAAAATCACAGCAGCACCTACTGACTAAAGGCCTGAACTGCAGAAATAGCACAGCGCCACCTGGTGGCAAAGAAAAGTAATTACAATACTTTGAGTCAATTAGTGTTTGCATGACAAATCCATAGATAGGGCAAGGTAAGCAGGGGCACCACAAAATAAAACATATATCTGAGGAGGGTTAGCTTAACAGAGCAAAAAGACTTACATTTTTATTTGCAAACACAAATGCAGTTGTGACAGCATAAACAGGAAACCTTGTGGTGTGTACAAATGCCCAGTGGTGTTAAATCAGTGGTGTTCAACCTTTTAAGACTCAAGTCAGGTACCCCTTGTTAGACATAAGGCACCGCTCAAAAAATGTCAATTCTTAATTTTCAAACATTTTTACTACAGAAGAAATATTAGAAAAATAGAAAAATTCTTCTGTTGCAAAAAACTCAGAAAGACCAGAAAAGACCATAATGCTTGTTAAACTATGAATTCCTATTTGAAATCTATGGGTTTATCTGTGAACCATATGAGCACACCAAGCAGTGCTAACGTTGAGTGGCACTTTGGCTTGCTACAGGAAGACCTGCAACTTCTGCAGATGAATCTGTGACTCAAGGATTGGACTCTTAAGTCATCTCAAGACCCATCAGTGAGCTATGGTAGAGATCATCCTTGAATTGAGGGATTGCTGAGGATGACAACCACATGGCACCCTTAAAAATGAATTCAAGACAGTCCAGGGTGCGGCGGTACCCTGGCTGGGAATCATTTTGTAAAATTATATTTCCCCAGATGGAATTTAATAGGACTGTGTGAAACAGCACCAATTAATTTTGACTTCGGTTTCACTATTTTGATGGGACAGTGTTTCATTTTCAGTTTTGTTTTGTTTCAAAAGCTCTGTTCCATTTTGTTTTGTCGAAACTGTTTCTCTGTTTTGATGCTGTTTCGACATTTTGTGCATAGGCTATACTGGGGAAGCATGAAACTTCCTATAAGTTTGTTATTTTCTGGCAAATTTGGATGAAAACAGCAGGGATGGTAGCCCCTTCTGAGGGCATGGGGTCTGCCAAGATTCAAGGAGATAGGTGCAGTGGTTTCTGGGAAACTGCACCTTAAATCTTGAAAGCAAAAAACTCATGTCACTTGTAAGTGTGAAGGCACAGTGGGGTGAAAACAGCAGGCATGGTAACCCTTGCTGAAGCCATGAAGCATGATAGGTTTCAAGGATATAGGTGCAGGGGTTTCTGGGAAACTGCACCTCAAGTTGCCAACAAGCAAAACTCATGTCACTTGTGTGTGTTAAGGCACAGCAAGGTGAAAACTGTAGGCTTCATGGCCTAGCCCCTGTTGAAGCCATGAAGCCTGCCAGCTTTCAAGGAGACAGATGCAGGGGTTTTCAGGAAACTGCACCTTAGGCTGCTGGCAAGAAAAACTCATAACATAGGTGACACTGTGTATATGTTAAGATACACCCTCACTGGCGCTGGGGCCTTTACATGACATGGTAGTGTGACTCAATGAGGTCTCCTCCCCTATAACCTCAGCTCAGTCTACCATTTTAAATGACAACAGGTAATAACTTAATAAGAAGCACAGTAGCACCAGCAGCATCTCAGGCAGCCAAACAGTCACAGTCAATATCAGAGCAGTCCTTCTCCCCTCTTCCCCCTCCCTCTCCTTACATTCTGTTTCCCTGCAGGCAAGCCCAGCTTCAGCTTCAAAACTCTAAACATTTTGAAACTTTTGAAATGTTTCAACTGCCCTCATTTCATTTTGAGGCTGTTTTGAAGGCCTTTGTTTCATTTCAATTTCACTGTTTTGATCTCGAAACAAGTCCAAACAGCGTTGAAACAAAACAGCCAGTGAAATTTCACACAGCCCTAGAATTTAATTTGCTCAGGATTAATCTTATTTGACTATTTCCTTCTTATATCTAATATCTCCCCGTCTCATTAGGTTCTCTCTTCATTTTCTGTCCTCACCAAGGTTTATAGCACCTTCCCATTTAGTAATCTCTAGGTGGAGGTGATCAGGCAGTGCAGCATCAGGGCTGATGAACAGGAGATAGAGGAGTTGTACAGCAAGGCTTTGCAGCAGAAGAATGAGGACAAGAAGATGGAACAGGAGGACCTGAATGAAGTTGAGTGGAAGGTGGCTGTTTCAGGCTCCAGGCTATGTGCTACAAGGGAAACTTCTCTGGTTCAGCTGTGCACCAGATATGAGACCCTTGCACAACTGGTAGAGAAAGGACTGGTGGAGGAAGGACCAGAGGAACTTGCTCCAGAGGAGGCAAAGAGGCAAGCTCCAGTCCAGAAGAGGAGACATAGGGTTGTGGTAGTGGCTACTCACTCCTGAGGGGGACAGAGGGTGCCATCTGATGGGAAGATGCCTTTGCACAGGAGGTCTGCTGCCTTCTGTGAGCCTATATATGGAATGTGATACAGAGAATTACAAAATTCATCCAGCCCTCCAATCACTACCCCATGCTGCTCATTCATGTGGGCATGAATGACATGGCCAGCAACAACCCTGGGTGGGTCATGAGTGACTACAGGGCTCTGGGGTCTAGGCTCAAGGGGTTTGGGGCACAGGTGGTTTTCTCTTCCATCCTTCCAGTCAGGGGTCAGGGCACCTGGAGGAACAGTTGTATTGAGGAAGTGAACTGGAGGTTCAGGAGATGGTGCCACAGCAAGGGTTTTGGATTTTATGATCATGAAGTGCTGTTCTGAGATAGAGGCTTGTTGGGAAGAGATGGTGTTCACCTCACACCAAGGGGGAAGAAACTGTTTTCTTCCAGGATGGCTGACTTCCTGGACAGGGCTTTAAACTAGGTGTGTAGTGGGATGGCTGTGTAGACAGGAATGCAAGCCAGGAGACAGCCAAGCTTGAAGGACATAGAGAGGGTGGTCAGGGAGGTGTCAAGAGTCTAGAATGACTTCGAGGCAGCAGGAAACTGGGGATTACCAAAAAGGGACTTAAATGTCTATACATAAATGTTGGAGTATGTGGAATAAGCAGGAGGAACTTGTGCTCCTGCTAGCAAATAGGGATTATGTTCTTGTTGTAATAACAGAGACCTGATGGGACACCACATGACTGGGCTGTATGTATAGACGGCTACAGGCTGCACAAAAGGGATCAGGTAGGGAAGAAGGGAGAAAGTGTAGCTCTCTATGTAAAGGAACTGTATGCCTCCTCAGAGACCCAAATTGATTTGAGAGAAGGGCAAATTGAGACCCTATGGGTCAAGATATGTGGGGGGGATGAGGAGAAGGGGACTTTATGGTAGTCATCTACTACAGATGGCCACACCAGAAGGAGGAGCTAGATCTGGAATTTTCCAGAGAGCTGATGGAAGCTGCACCTTCAAGGGATATGGTTGTCATGGGTGACCACAATTATCCTGACATCTGCTGGGAGGAGGACTCGGCCAGATCTGATTGGTCCCATAGGTTTTTGACGTGCATGGAAGAACTTTATTTGGTATAAGAGGTGAATGGGCTGACCAGGGGGAAGGCTTTGTTGGATTTGGTTCTAGCCAAAGGGGACAACCTAGTGGGAGATCTGAGCATTGAGGGCAATCTTGGAGGTAGTCATCATGAGATGACAGAATTTAGTATCTGTCATAGGGCAGGGAAGTCAGCCAGTAGGGCAGAGGTGCTAGACTTCAGGAAGGCTGACTTCAACGAGCTTAGGAAAACAGTAGTAGAGACCCTATGGGAAGAGGGACTGGAGAGTAAGGGAGTTCAGGAAAGTTGGTCATTTCTCAAAGCAATGATCCTCCGTTCACAGGAAAGGCCCATTCCTATATGCAGGAAAGGTGGTAAAGGGGCCCGAAAGCTCTCTTTTACCAGAGGAGTCAAGGAGTGCTTAAAAAAGAAAAAGGAGGCTTACAGACAGTGGAAACGAGGGGTAGGCACCATGGAGAAATACACAAGTATAGCCCATATTTGTAGGGAGAGGTTAAGGAAGGTAAGGGCGGTGATGGAGATCAGGTTGGCAACCAAAATCAAGGACAATAAGTAGTCCTTTTTTAGGAATATAGGGAGCAGGAGGAAGATCAAGGGAAATGTTGGACACTTGCAAAATGGGATGGGACTGCTGATAACAGACAGTCAGGAGAAAGCTGAACTCTTTAATGAATACTTTGCATCAGTGTTCCTACCTTCAAATGGTGATTGCCTGCCTGGGTGGATACTGGATGGATGCGGGGACGTGGGAGGTGATTCTCAAACAATGGTCAGTGTTGAACTGGTGAGGAAGCACTTAGAGCAGCTGCATGTCTTCAAGTTGGCAGGACCGGATGGACTACACCTGAGTGTGTAGAGGGAATTGGATAGAGTCATTGTGGGAAGGTATTTGAAGACTCGTGCCCAGGAGAGGTCCCAGAAGACTGGAAAAGGGCCATTGTGGTGTCAATCTTTAAGAAGGGGAGGAGGGATAATCTGAGAAACTATACTCCTGTCAGTTTGACCTCAATATCAAGCAAAATTTTGAAAAAAAAACAACCCAAAAAGGTGATTTGTGAGAGACTGGCAGGGGGCATGATGCTGAAGGATATCCAAGATGGTTTCATTGCAGGCAGGTTGTGTCTGACCAACCTCATCTCCTTCTATAATCAAGTAACAAACCACTTAGATGTGGGAGTTGTGGTTGACAAGGGGAGGAAAAGGAACAACGGCTATAAACTGTTAGAGGGTGGTTTCAGGTTGAATATAAGGAAAAACTTCTTTACAGTAAGAATGCAGTCCCCCAACCTTGGAAGTCTTGTTATGTCTTAGCTCTGTGTTCTTGGGAACCCTGGCACAGGACACAGCCTGTCTGACTCACAAAAGACTCACCCCCACCCTACATAAATGAAACTGATTAAGATGCAGTGGGAGACACACCTAAGACCCTCAACATAAGGGTGACAAGAGTGAAACAACTGCCCTGGGTCTCATTTGCATCCGAGATGGAACCAGATGACCATTCATTTACATGAGAGATGGAGAACAGAAAGCCTGAAGCAGAGACTGCAGTGAATTCTGGGACCAGAGAAGCAGGGGAGCACTGCATGATGGGGA